>NC_058410.1:19793193-20093193 GCF_002201575.2 Neomonachus schauinslandi | reverse complement strand
CTACAGTGGACATAAATACCTTAATATATTAGGATGAAATAATCAAACAGACAGACTTAGCACAATTACAAAGAAAATATGTAATGGTAATCTAACTCATCTAATTCCCTGATGTGGGAACCAAAAAATATAGTAAGAACAAAAGCCTGAAGTGTAGCAAAAAAACCCAGAACAAAACGAAAGCCCAAAATAGTCCTTACTTTAAATGTCCAAAACCATGAAAATAATTTTGATAGTGTGACTCGTTTTCATAAATGGGGCCCCATACCAAAGAAAAACCACATTACTAAAAATAACTGACAACTCTGTTTTAACACCCTGAATGAAACTGTGGGCTAACAGCTTAAACACTATCACTACTATATTATCAATTGCAGTATAAGGAAACTGATAATAAAACCTTTTCTGGAGTGGCAAGAATTCCCCACGAACGGCCTGTGGATGGCAGCAGGCCTGCCTGAGCCTCAGCAATGGATACAGGATGGAGGTAACAGTCCTTCTGTCCAGGCTGCTGAGCTTCAGCGCCCAGTCAGAAATCTTCCTGAGTTTTACTACAGCATCCTGGCAGCACACTTCATGCTGACGGTGATAGAAATGTCTTTCCACTGGAGAAAAGTGAAGCCAGTGGATTTCTTCTGTCTGAGGGGGTATCTGGATCTGTAGGGACAAGAAAAAAATGATTTCACCTGAAAATTTAACTTTCCATCCCAACTCTTGCTTCTGTCCTCTTATAATGTCCTTAATCAGTAAAAACTTAATCCTACTGACTTGGTCAATCACATCTTTCTTTGCAGACCTCCATAGTATCTTGGCAATAAAGCTGTAGAGGAGCTGAGGATTCTTCTTGCAGTAAGGGCGATAAAGAAGTCGAACCCACCAGTGTTTGACACAGTAAGGTTCAATACCAAGAAAGACCACCAACCCAAAAAGATCTGAGAAGAAAACAAGAAAAAAGCACATTGAAAATTGTTTCTATATTTCCTCATTATTTTGAATAGCCACTTTAACAGACATTATACAGTACACAGTATTTTCCATGAATTAAAATGCAGACTGTATAGATTCTTGCATCTGAAAGTTAATTCCACTTTGACTTACATTTATTGGGTATTTATTTTCCTCTAGATTTTGTGCTCGGAGCTAAAATGTGAAACCATTACACAAACCTACTTAATTCAAAAGTCTGGAATTTCCATCAGAAGTGGGAACTAGAAAATGACTCACTTGTGTGAGCCTGATCAAGAGATACGTAAGAAGAGTCAGACACTGAAACTACTGGATGCGAGACTTGCTGGATTTTAAAATAAGTTTGAATGACATAGGTGATATGAAGAACATTCACTGATCTGATTTTCACTACACTTTTTGGTCTAATTATTCTACTTTGGGGAAGTAAGACTAAAACGATAAAAAATAGAGACAAGATTAAGCCACATGGTGATATTCATAGCAACAACAAACAGAAGAAAAATGACTCAAATAAAGGAATGATAAAATAAATTATGTAGTATTCTCCATAACACAAAAGTTTCTTTTTCTGATCCAGCAGGTCTTATGTTTGTTAGATTTACTGCACGGTACTTCTTATATATTTCATGATTGGGCACAATTTTATATGCCATTTTCTACTCACTTAACATTATACCCTACGCAGTTTTCATATTTATGATGAATTTTTAAAACACGGAAAACTGCCTTAGGATACAATGAAAAAAAAGAATATAAAATGATGTGTTTTGAGGATACATATATATTTATATAGAAAAGAATGGAATAGTGCTTATATCTTCACATGAAGATTATGGTTGAGTAATCTTTATATTTTCTTTATATTTTTCTATATTGTTAAACATGTTCACATTGGGCTGTATTCTCTTTAGAAACCATGAAAATTGTTTTTACAAAAAGGCCATGAATTTATTCTGAATATACCCAACAAATATTTAGGTTGAATTAAGTTACTTTGATGACTTCTGAGAGTAAGTTAACATCTGAAAGACATACTGCCTATATGCAGATATCGATGGATATATCATACACATATTTCTGTTCAAATCAATCCAGCTGCCTATGTGCTACCTCTTCTTTGAGGTCCCAAAGGTGCCTCAAGCTCAACTTGCCACAATCAAATTCATAATCTCTTTGCCCAAACATGCTTCTCTTCCAGTGCTATTCATTAGTAAATACGGTCACTGTCCACGGATGCAAGTCAGAAGTCTTAGCATCTCCTGATCACTGTTAAGCCTTATTAATTTTTTTCTTACCCGCTTTTTTCCATTTCTTCAGGACAGTCCTATTTCAAATCCACAGTGCAAGCATCACTTATCTAGATCACTTACTGTAGCCAACTGAGATGACCCCCAACCACTGTTTAAATCCTTTCAATAGCTCCTACTATTCGTAAGAAAATAAATAAAATTCTTTATCATGGCCTACAGAATGCTCCATAGTCTGGTCTACATCTATCTATTCAGTCTCTCAACCTACAGTATTTTCCCTAGCTCTTTGTATTATAGCCACACTGATTTCCTTCTGTTCTCCTCCTGCCTGATCATCTACATTTCACTCCCTTAAAAACAGAAAATTCTTTGTTAAGAATTCTCTTTACCCTATTGTCTGTTCTCCTCCTGCCTGATCATCTTTATATTTTACTCCCTTAACAACAGAGAATTCTTTGTTAAGAATCCCTCTTTACCTAGCTCATATTAATATTTCAGATCCTGGCTCAGCCATCACTTCCTTCTGTATCCCTATTAGGTGATATTGCAGAACCAGACATCTTTTCCAAAGCCTATTATAGTTTGAATTTTATATTTATTTCATACATTAAAGTCATCTGGACCACAACCTTGACCACAATCTTGTATTTGTCTAAGTACTTAATATATCTTCCCCTTTAAGCTCAAGAAGGTCAGGGACCTTGTCTATTTTTTGCTATTATACTTCACAAAGAATAAATGAACCAATAAATGCACCACAAAGTACTTAAGTAATTTAGAGTCAACACTTCCAAAGAAGCTAAAATGAATACATGAATATATAAGTGGATAATAAGAAGAACAAAAGCAGCTACCATTCATTGAATATTTAATACCTGGCAGGTACTGTGCTAAATGCTTTGTATACTTTATTATAATTAATCTTAAAATATCTCACTTTACAAATTAGGGAAAATAAAAATGTGAATGTTTATGTAATTTCTTTATGGACATACAACTCAATATGTGGTCAACCTGGTTGTTGTGGAGCGGTACAATTTTGCCCCTGAGGGGATATTTGGCAATGTCTAAAAAACATTTGTAGGTGTCACAATTTCAGGAGTGTTACTGCCATCTAGTGGGTGGAAGCTAAATATCCTAAGATGCATAGGACAGGTCCCAACAAAAAAACTATCCAACCCCAAATGTCAGTGGGGCCAAGGTTGAGAAACCCTGCTCTAACATCAAAAGAAAACAAATGAGATTTCCACTTCCAACTATAACATAGTAAGTCCTGGCAGGCTAAGATTTCTACTACAACAACTATAAAAAGAAGAGATACAATGAAGAACCATAAAGACATCAAAGAATTATGGAAGCAAAGAGGAAAGAAACTGTACTTCCAGAAAGTTTAGAAAAGCTCTTTTTCAAGTAACTTGGGCTTGAGGAAACTTTTGGGGCTGATCATCATAACTGTGTAAATAGATTCATGGGTATATATGTATGTCAAAAGTTTATAAATTTTGTATTTTAAATATTTACAGTTTTATTATATGTCATTTATAGCTATACAGGGTGCCTGGGTGGCTCAGAAGGTTAAGCGTCTGTCTTCAGCTCAGGTCATGATCCCAGGGTCCTGGGATCGAGACCCGTATCAGGCTCCCTGCTCCTTTGGAGCCTGCTTCTCCCTCTGCCTCTCTCTCTCTCTGTCTCTCATGAATAAATAAATAAAATCTTTAAAAAAAAAAAGATAAAGCTATACATACATTTCTCCAAAGAAGACATACAGATGGCAAACAGACACATGAAAAGATGCTCAACATCACTTATCATCAGGGAAATGCAAATCAAAACCACAATGAGATATCACCTCACACCTGTCAGAATGGCTAAAATCAAAAACACAGGAAACAACCAATGTTGGCAAGGATGCAGAGATAAAGAAAATCTTGTGTACTGTTGTTGGGAATGCAAACTGGTGCAGCCATTGTGGAAAACAGTATGGAAGTTCCTCAAAAAAAAAAAAGAAAAATAGAATTATTGTATGATCCACTAATTCCACTACTGGGTAATTACCCAAAGAAAACAAAAACACTAATTCAAAAAGACATATGTATCCCTATATTTATTGCAGCACTATTTACAACAGCCTGTCCATTGACAGGTGAATGGATAAAGAAGATGTGGTGTGTATATACATGTATATATACAAAATGGAATATTATTAAGTCATAAGAAAGGGAATGAAATCTTGCCATATGCAACAACATGAATGGACCTAGAGCGTATATAATGCTAAGTGAAATAAGTCAGTCAGAAAAAGATAAATATTATAGGATTTCATTCATATGTGGAATTTAGGAAACAAAACAATGAAAAAATGAACAAATTAAAAAAAAAGACAAACAACAAAACAGACTCTTAAATATGGAGAACAAACTGATGATTACCAGAGGGGAGGTGGGTGGGGGTACGGGTGAAATGGTGAAGGGGATTAAGAGTACCCTTACTGTGATGAACACTGAGTAATGTACACATATATAATTGCTGAATCACTATACTGTACACCTAAAACTAATATAACACTAGATGATAATTATACTGGAATTAAAAAAAATATTCAAGAATTTGTTAAATGGTGATAAGTGCTTAAACACCTGCCAACACCTTACATATCCAAAATAACCTACCCAGGAAACTGAGGAATTACTGCTCATATTCTTTCAATGTTAAAATTAGAAAAGCGTAACTCTGATAGTCATTTTCTTTTTCTTCTATGCCCTCTCAGCTAATGTTTGAGTCTAATAAGATCTTATTAACAACTAAACATCTATAATTCGGCCAATTTCCAAATGTAATAGCAGACCACTAAATTTGGCCTTTTAATTAGCTTGATACTATCGTATAAATAGATATCTTAATGTAATTTACTAAAATTATACAAATATTTAAATACATACTTAAAATCTTCCTAGAAAACATTTTGCCCCTAAAAATAATCATCAAAAAATTATTGTTTTTCAGATCATGGTAATGAACATTGATATTATTTTTAAAAAGTGGTAAGTTATCCTGTGGAAAACAATGTATGAAAACCTGAATTTTCAGAAAGATTTTTTTTTTTTTAAAGAAAGACAAGTTTTAAGGATGAACATTTGTTCAGGACTTCAAGAATATCTACGTTTTATAATTACATTTTAATGACAGCTTTTCTGAAAATTTATTATGTAAAACATTTAATAAAACTTTGCTTTAAATACTCACAACTTGAATAAAATTTGTAAAAATGCAGTGTCTGCTCTTTAGAAAAATAAGTTATATGAGTGAGATGAATGTAGAAGCATGAGTTATAATGTGTGGGGGGGTGGGGAGAACTCAACACAATGTAAACTTCCAAGAGGAATAGTTGAAGGAATGATGGTGTAAGCATAAGGAGTGATATTATAAAGCTATGGATACTTTATAACTTCTGTAATTTTTTTTTAAAGATTGTATTTATTTATTTGACAGAGAGAGACACAGCGAGAGAGGGAACACAAGCAGGGGTAGTGGGAGAGGGAGAAACAGGCTTCCCGCGGAGCAGGGAGCCCGACGCGGGGCTCAACCCCAGGACCCTGGGACCATGACCTGAGCCAAAGGCAGACACCCAATGACCGAGCCACCCAGGCGCCCCATAACTTTTATAATTAATAAAATTGTGATCCCACTACTTATGGATCAGCCAATGAAAATTATGATCTTTATTTTTATGGATACAGCCAATTGAAATTAATTCCTTTTCCCTCTCCTCTCTTTCTTTCTTGTTAGGTTCTCTCTGTTTTCTACCTACCGCTTTGGAACTCTGAGTTCAACTGAGACCTGCATCTCCACTGCTGAGGAGGGCACAATGACTGTTTGAATTAGGACTATGGGACTACTCACTGTGTATCTGTCCTCATAAATAAAAACAAAAACCACCTAATTCCATTTAAATAGACAAATGCTTGAAACCACTAGGAGTGAAATACAAATATATTGTACAATCACTTAAAAAGGATTTCAACAAAGGTAAAACATACTTGATCTTCAGAAAAGCAAGCTTTTCAAATACACGCAAAATGTGAGGAAAGCACACATTACCCTCCAGTCCTCTCTGCACTGGAGTACCACTGATGCACCAGCGATTAATCCCACTCAAGCGCTGAGCCATTTCTGCAGCCTAATGAAAGAGAAATATGAAATAAAAAAGAAAAGAAAAAAAAGGGAAAATCAGGAATATGTTTACTCCTGAGAACAGCCCATGACAAGCTATGCTTCAGGTCAGACACATTCGCTTTTATTCAACAGTTATCACACTCAAATTTGAACGTCAAACTCAATGGGTCATCTTCTAGCACAGTGGCTCTTGTTAGTAGCAGGCTGCCATGTGCCCTCCCCAAAAGAGGAAGGGTAGTTCAAGTTCGTGTAGAATGAAAATCTACAATCTACATGACACATCCCCTAAGCCACCCTATTCTTCAGATGTGAACAATGTACTAATAGATGAGATTCATAAATTGAGTTCAGGTTACAAACTGGCCAAAGATGGAATAAAGCTATATGACGACCAAAGGCTGAATCAATACTCCCTTTAAAGTAGCATGGTCTGTTATGATATGGTCTCTCTGATAAAAAACTGCCGAAGTTAACTTTGGCCCAAAGCTATCAGAGCCTACAATGATGAGCTTTCCACTTAGCAGAAATGCTTATAAAAGTCCCTAAACAGAGTTTACCTTCCTCTGCACCACACATAAACTTCCATCTTATTCAAATACACACAGCCATTGCATATAGAGTAATAATTCACATAGTACCAAAATAATTCCTAAGGGTTATGTAGTTCACGGCACAAGAAAAAAGCAAATGTCGTGTGTTTAACAGCCAACTTTTGACCAATATCAATACTGTGGGTCAATTTCACTTAAACTACTAAATTTTTTATGGACTACTTCCCCAATCTCTTTCCTCTTTTTTCTTCCCCAGTGCTCAAAAGATTTTGCAAAAATTCTCACCTTTACAGCAGGACATTCAACCATCTGGGCTTCATCAAGGCAGATCCTCCACCACTCCACAGCTACTAGGGGGCTGGGAATGGCCATATAGCGCTTCTGGTTCCGTAAGCGACGCCCATCCTCACTATTGCTGTGTGGGATATCTACATAGTTTAGTTCTGAACGAAGGACATCGTAGGTAATGATAACTATATCCTGTTCAGCCAAAAAATGAGGTTGTAAAAAACCATCTTTCTTCACTCCTTGGTATACCTAGGAAATAATCAGCACAGACACCATTACTGCAGAAAGGCTCATCAAAAATAACTACAATATTCATTCTTTTATATCCTTACTGAGCCCTTTCTATTTGTTTAGTACCAAACATGCTATGAGATACATTCCACACATGCCTAGAAAAGATACATTTTAGGGTGAAAGACCAATGACATAAGCAATGTGAAAGGAAATATAACAGAAGTAAAAACGGTAGCACAGTGGAAAGACGAATGCTGGAACTGAGAAGGTAAATTCAGAGAGGAGTGAAAATTTGAGGTGGATCTTGAAAAACATTTAGGAGTTCTCCCAGGTTTGAGCAACGGTAGGCAGGTAGGCAGGTAGATGCAAAAGCACAAAGGTACGAAAAAGTAGAACAATAAGAGCTATAGTTTACTGAATGCCTTTTATGTTGCAGACACTATGCTGAGCTTTATCTCCTATCTTCAGGAACAATCTTGTTAGTAGTTGTTATTACTCCTATCCCACACATAAGAAACATGAAGTTTCTTGCTCAAAACTGGCAGAGCCTAGATTCAAACCAAGGTTTATCTACCCCACAAAACAGAGCTCCTCAACGGCAAAGATGTTGTTTTACTTATTATTGTATTCTCTCTCCATGTCTATGATAGTAGCAGAAACATCGAAAACCTTAAATGACATTTGTGTGGAAAGAAGGAAAGAAGAATAAAGGGAGTGAAGAATACTAACATTACTCAACAAAATGGGTTTGGAGGGAACATACCTCAACATAGCGAAGGCCACATATGACAAACCCACAGCTAACATCGTACTCAATGGTTAAAAACTGAAAGCTTTCCCTCTAGGGTCAAGAATAAGACAGCGATGTCTGTCCTTACTGTTTTTATTCAACATAGTACTGAAAGTCCTAGCTATAGCAATCGGATGAGAAAAAGAAATAAAAGGCACTCAAATTGATTCAAATTCGTAAGAAAGAAGTCTAATTGTCATTATTATCAGATGACATAATAGTATACATATAAAAAACCCTAAAGATTCCACCTAAAAACTATCAGAACCAATTAGTGAATTCAGTAAAGTTGCAGGATATAAAATTAATATACAGAAATCTGTTGCACTTCTATACACTAATAAAAAAGTAACAGAAAGAGAAATTAGGAAAATGATCCATTTATAGTTATACCAAAAAGAAAAAAATACTAGGAATAAATTTAACCGAGGAGGTGAAAAACCTGTACCTGAAAACTATTAAGACACTGATGACAGAAACTGAAGATGTGGTATATACATATATACAGTGGAATATTAGTTGAAAAAAGAATGAGATCTTGCCATTTGTGACAACATGGGCCTAGAGGTATTAGCCTCAATGAAGTAAGTCACAGAGACAAAGATAAATCCCATACTTTACTTGTATGTGGAACCCTAAAAAACCAAATGAACAAACAAACATAAAACAGTATAAATACAAAGAACAAATTGTTGGCTGCCAGAGTAGAGGGAATTGAGGGAGTGGGTGATACAGGTGAAGAGAATTAAAAAGTACAGACTTCTAGTTACAAGATAAATAAGTCACAGGGATGAAAAGTACAGCATAGGTAATACAGTCAATAATATTGTAATAACGTTGCATGGTGACTGATGGTAACTACACTTAATGGTGAGCACAGTGTAATATACAGAATTGTCGATTCACTGTTATATACCTGAAATTAATAAAACATTGTATGTCAACTATACATCAACAACAACAAAAAGAGAATACTAACATTAGTAAATTACAATGTACTGTGTACCAGCACTTTAGCAAATCATTTAACTTTCACAGTAAGTCTGTGAGGGGGTACTATTTTTAGAACCTAGCAGAGTTCCTAGTACATTACAGGTGCTCAATAAGTATTTGTTGAATGAGTAAATTCTTATTTTACAGATGAGGTAACTGAGGCTTCAGAGACCAATTCTGGAGCTGAGGGGTAGAGATCAGACAAGTAGCTACTGTTACACAATGCTGCCTTTGGACTGTACTTTTGTCTGAGAGCATAAATGCACGTATGAAGTCTTTTTTGTTTATTTACATGATGAATTTTTTTCAAAAGCTTTCACATCTTTTCACTCAAAGTGCTTTAACTTCTGAACTTCTGATGTCAGACAAGAATACAGAATCTGTTTTATTTCTTATTCTCAATTTCCTCTTCAAGTTCTGATTTCATATTATCTCATTAAGTTAATTTTTGGGATAAACAACAGTGACAAAGATTCTAAAAATTACCACAAGGAAGCAACAATTGCCATTTTCCTATCCCTTTCAAGAGCCCAAACTGCCTTACCAGGACTCGAAGAGATGACGACCTCACATGCCTGTTGATTTCATCCACCCACTGATGACAGATGGAACTGGGCGAGATGATCAGAGTTGCTCTGGTTGATACCGGCTCCATCGCAACAAGGCAGTGGGGGCAGTAAAAAGGTTTAATCTTCAGATTCTTCTCTTCATAATTCACACATTTTGCATGTTGCCACAGGTGGCATTTCAGGCACTGAACACGAGGTTTACGGTCTACCTGGTCAAGTTCACCACATATGCACTCAAAGCGATAATCAGAGGAATTACAGGGACTCATGACCGTAGACTGAGGCACATCACCATCAGCAGAGTTTAGAGATTCAGCTTGGTCCTCTGCTGCATGTTCTTGCTTTCCTTCAAAGATACATGTACTTTTAGATGTGGTAACATCAGTAATTCCACAGTCACTGGTAGCTGGACAGTGATCTTGTGAATTAAGATTGATGTTAGGCTGACCTTTTCCCTTTTTTTGTGGATGGAACAGGCTTTTTCCTGAATTTACTCCGATTTTTCCGAGCCTTATAGTAATAATAGTAAGGATCATCATCATCATCATCAGATGTGTTTGAGGGCAAGTATTCAGAATCTGTGTCTTTGCTCCCTGATTTTCTGGATTCTTTCTGTATTTTCCTTGGACTCCCTACTGCCTATGAAAAATATTATTTAATTAATTTATTTCAATATAACTACATTTCTGAAATTAAATTCCCAACCTTATTTATGAGTTTTCCACAAAAATCCAATCGCCACTCTTTGCTATTATTTTCCCAGGGGCGAATCATTCTTGATCAGTGGCTTTCAATCTGCCCTCTGTATGTAGGTCTAAAAAGGAAGGCTCTACTACTACGTAAGTAAAATTTGAAGAGAATAAAAATTAGAAAGATATGGAGCTACTAATATTTTGACATTAACCTCTTATAATTTATAGTCTGTCAATCAATTAAAGACTAGTAGTTTATAATACATAAATATATAAACTAGGGCCATTATACACATACCAAGTACTAATACATAGCATTTAAAGAAAGTGAAAACTAATCTACTAGTTACTGCAATTAGCAAATAAATTCCTCTTTGTCCTTTCTGTGTCCCCTCCTGAAATTATTTACTGGATGCCAATTTTGTGCCAGGCATAATGTTAGATGCTGGGGATAGAAATATGAGGACTATTTAGCTCCTGGTCTCCAAGGGAGTCTATTGGAAACAGAAAACATAAAAAGTAAAATGATGGTACAGGAATGTGTAAGGGGGATATATAACAGAGGGGCTGTGATGGGGAGGTAGGTGCCAGCAACAGCTTCCCAGAAATGTCGTCAGAGGTGAGGTTGAACAGAGGAGTAGGGACACTTAAAATGAAATGAATGGCATTAATAGAAGATTTTCCTTTTTTGGTGATAGAAAGATTACTAGAAACACAGTAGTTCATTACAGCCTTCTACTCTGGCTGGGGAAAATGTTGGGAGACTCCCTCCTCCAGAAAATGAACTTTTTAATCTGCCATTTCTTTCACAGTAGACAAGCTGGTAGCCCCACACTGACTTGTCATTAGTCTTTACCCGATTAATTAATTTATCTATTTATTTTAAAGATTTTATTTATTTGAGAGAAAGTGAGAGAGATCATAGAGGGAGAGGGAATGGGAGAAGCAGACTCCCTGCGGAGCAAGGAGCCCGATGCGGGGCTCGATCCCAGGACCCTGAGATTATGACCTGAGCTGAAGGCAGATGCTTAACCGACTGAGCCACCCAGGCGCCCCTTTAATTTTTTTAAAGTTAGTTAGTTTATTTATTTATGGTAATCTCTATACCCAACGTGGGGCCTGAACTCATGACCCCCGAGATCAAGAGTCACATGCTGTTCTGACAGAGCCAGCCAAGTGCCCCCTTTACCTGATTTATGTATGCATAGCTATCGTAAGATGATGATATGGGAAAAATGAGAATTTACATAAAAAACTGAAAATGTATATAAAGAGCTAAGCAAATGTAAGGTATCTGATATTTTTAAACTATAGAACAATGCCTGGGTGGCTCAGTCAGTTAAGCGTCTGCCTTCAGCTCAGGTCATGATCCCAGGGTCCTGGGATTGATCCCACATCGGGCTCCTTGCTCAGCCGAGAGCCTGCTTCTCCCTCTGCCTGCCGCTCTCCCTGCTTGTGCCCTCTTTCTCTAATAAATAAAATCTTAAACAAACAACTATAGGACAGATTTTTTACCTGCTGACAACAGCATGATGAAAATAGAGTTGTTTTACTTACTTTTTCCTCTTTAAAAAATATATTCTTTTTTAAAAAATTTTATTTATTTATTTGAGAAAAAAAAATATATATATATATTTTAAAGATTTTATTTATTTATTTGACAGAGAGAGAGTGAGAGCAGGAACACAAGCAGGGGGAGTGGGAGAGGGAGAAGCAGGCCTCCTGCCGAGCAGGGAGCCCAAAGCGGACTCGATCCCAGGACCCTGGGATCATGACCTGAACGGAAGGCAGACACTTAATGACTGAGCCACCCAGGCGCCCGAGAAATATATTCTTTAGAGTTATTTTAAACTTTATAATATGCTTAACCCACTAATATAATTCACTCAGCAAATATTTATTATTTGCTATGTGCCAAGCATTCCTCTCTGCGTTTAGTAAACAAAATAATGTTTCTACTCTGATGAAACTTACATTCAGGGGGTAGAAAAGATAAGTCACAGCCATATGTGATTTTCTTGGTTTGTTTTTTACCTTCAGTCTCTAAGAGCCTCCGTATCAAGTGGGATCTGTCAATGCCTTCCATAAGGCATCCCATACAGCAACTTAACAAATGTTCTGTTACCTGCTTTTTTGTTTTATCATATATATCCTCTTCCTTGTAATTCTTCCCCAGTGTAAAAGTTCCAGAAAAACCATGGCCTTTGATCTGTTTCACAAGACCTTCAAAAATTAAACATTTCAGCATCCGTTTCAGAAGACTCCTGTTCCGCTGAACATCGTATCTATATATAGAACTGACATACTTATAGATGGAAAGGATGGACACTCCTTTTTTTCCATTCATTTCTTTCACAGCTGTCAGGATCATCACACGTGTAGCTACATGCAAAAGGATATACTAACTCAGTCAAAATAATTAAAATTAAAAAAAATAGAATGCAATTAATCTTAATATGCACTGAGAACTAAGTTAAGAAAAATAAAACAGATTTACTGAAGATATGTTGTCTGTATACCATCATTTTGAAGAATATGTAATAAAAATTTATCTCAACACATTAATAAATTACTGTAATGGAAATAATTTAAGGAAGAATTACTCATTAATTTGTTAATCTTATAAAGCAACTATCATTGAAAATTGTATTTTTAAAAAACATCTCCCAATTATCTATGTATATGCTACCATTAGTAAGGGAAACATTCATTTGCTAGCAGAATCTGAAGTAGCTATGCTTGAGAATAAACAAAGCCTGGTTTAAACTGTAAGATAAAGAAATTCAAATATAAAAGACTGAACAAGAACTAACTAGACTAAAAAAGACTGAAGCAATCAATTGAAAGAATAAACCTTTAGTTTTGTTAAGATAACATGACCTGTAATTGACTCCATTTATACAAAGCATAAACAACTATGAAAACAATTATCCGTAACAAGATAGCTCCATTTAAGGAATAAGAACTATAACAGATGACTGTATAAAGATGACTGTAAAAAGGTATTTTCTTTAAGAGATTTCATACTTACGGGGGCACTGAACTTTTTCTTTTGGTTCAAATTCCATATTCTGGGTTTCTGTGTTTTTTACTTTTCCTCCAGAATAATGTGATGGAATGAAATAATTCACCACTTTTCCCTGATATAAACAACATTCAGTAGTCACACAGTGTTTTGCTTTCAGTAACTGGAGTTGCTTATTAAAATTAACCCTCCTTCTATTAAGGAGATGCAAGAGAGTTGTAAAAAATGATGAGAAAAAGAGCTAAAATGCTACTCATACATACAAACCTTATTTTTTATCTCAGGGCTTACTGCTAGCCATCACTTTTTAAATTTTTACATATTATCTTAAATTACCTAAATGTTAAGTGTGGAACTTCTGAAATTAACTTTTAAAGGCTTGTTTAAATATGGAATTAATATAGAAGTTACCGACAGTTAACTGCTATATATTCCAACTCATTTTTTTTTTTAACAATGAAATAGGTATTTTCTATTCCGTACTCAAATCTACAAGGGTAACTTTGCAAACCTGACCCTATCAGAAGATCACATTATCACTAAAGTTGTGAGCACAGTGGGCCCTACCGGTAATCAATTATACCCTTAACTAGTGTGTTGATTTTAGATTTGGTTATTGGAAATTATGAGCTATGAGCTGCATTTGCCTCAGTGAAGCTGTTTTTTCCCCCCCCATAAACTCTAAAATTTGTATTTTTAAACATAATTATATTTTGGAACAAGGACTTAGAGTTTGATTCATTTAGCAATCCAATAACTAATTATTAGATTCTATGATTTACATATTTGTGATTTGTACAATTAAAAAAAATCACTCAAAAATATTTAATGGTAATGTGGAGGCTTGTAGTACTGACCAAACATTTGAGGAAGTAACAGTACTTTCCTAAGAGTTTCCCTGCCAACTAGAAGGAAGCCTGGTGACAGCATAACCCCATCCTACTTGGCCAACATCAGTTACAAAAACCCTGCTAGGTCACAAACATCCTATTCTCTGCGCCCACTTGAAGTTAACTAATAACTCGTAAAAATCATTAGCCTCTGAGTAAACAGAGTGTTGGCTTAAGTGCCAAGCAAATGTTGGCCATACGATGCTTTTTGAGAACATATGTCCCCTGCTTTCTCAGCCCTACAGTACTCCTCCTACCTCAGGAAGAGTGAGAGCATCTTGTTTGACATCTTGCCGAGTATGTGTCAGAATCAGAGCCAAAACCTCCACTGTCTTTCCGAGACCCATCTCATCTGCTAAGATTCCACCAAGCAACTGTGGCCCAGCATTTGGGTAATCACGGATGATACTAAAGGAAAAAATAAGAAAAACATATTACAGGAATGCAAGTAAAAATTACACTATTCCTAAAGAAAACTGGAAGAAATCCATAAAAGTCTAAGTTTTTTTTAAACTACATTTTAGGGTGAAACAATCTGAAACCCTAGGTCATGAATAAAAAACTGCCCGAGCTGACAACTAAGTCTGCAGAAACAGGAGTGGTACTGGTAAATGCCCATCATTTTTTTTCTCTTCTATAAATAACAGGAAGCATGTCTGCCTTCTTTTGTGTCTGTGAATAAAAAAGTAAGGAGGACAATAACTACCGATTCACCCATTATGTTATTATATTTAATGATTCCTAAGACTTTTATAATAGAAATTAACAAATTTAATGAAAATATAAAAATTGGCCCATAATACTAAAATTATAATCTCTTTAAATGTCAATAACTAAGCATCTTAAGTCTATCATATTGCATTCATTTACTGAAAAATGACAAGCACTATTAATTTCATGTTTGTCCTACCTATATAAATGGTAAAAATATGAAGTCTAACAAGACTTTAACTTAGTATTCCTTCTTAAGGTTACTGTCAAAGCTAAAGACATATGCTACCAATCTCATACAGGTTTTCATAATAATTATTTTTAATACCATGCACATGAAGTTTGTCTTACCAGCCTGTATACGGATTGTAGTAGAGTTTGAAACCCTCAGATGTAACAATCTCACGCCATAAGAAGTGCAGGGCATTTTCTAAAGAAAAATATAACCATAAGAACAAGTTTCTGTTTGTCTTCCCTTCTGCCAGATAATCACATTAAAATAAAAATAAGTTAGCAGTAAGGATACCCTGGGAAGCCACATACACAAAGGAAAAGGCTAGGATCTCCATTCTTTTCTTCAGATATTATTCTTATGTTTATTCTTCCTTTGCTTTGGACACCCATATTTTCTACATAAATGTTAAGTTAGAAAAACAAAGTGCAGCAAATCACAGAGGTTTAACAGGAAAAGAAAACTAGTACCTGTAATCAACTCCTACCCAATAAAGGAAAGTAGCTTATCCTTTATAAATCCTTCAAGAAGTTGCCTAGTTTAATAAGTCAACAGCCATATGCTAGTGGGCTAATACATTAACCTAAATCAGACCTAACCTTTTACATGGGTCTGAGAGTAGGAAGAAAGGCTTACTTAGCTGAGGAAAAAGTATTCTAAAACACTGAAGTACTGAGTGTATTTCAATCAAAATCTTTCACTATCCTTTCCCTTAAAATTTTAAGTTGTTTAAACCAAATGCCAAATTAGGAAGCATGTTTCTACCCACCAGTGAAACAGCAAGTAATTTTTTGTTGCCTTCTTTAGGGATTAATAGATGCACTAGGAATACAGATATATAGGGTTTATAAAATGAAAAAATTAAAAGATAAAAAGCTTCAATTTATGGGAGCCATAGGGAACATAACTATTAAATGATACATGGGATTTAGTCAAGAAAATCCATTCTGTGGAGAAAAAAGAATGGATTACTGATACATGCAGTGTGGTTGAATCTCAAAAACATGTTGAAAAAGCCTACTTCTCTCCTGCCTCAAGTGTCCATATTTTGCCATTCTATTGTTTCAAAAACAGGCAAAACTAATTTATGGTGGCAGTAGTTGCCTCCTGAAGGGGCTGAAGTAGAGAAGAACTGACGGGGCCACGAGGGAACTTTCTGGGGTGATGGAAATATTTCATGTCAGCACTGTAAGACAGATATAAAAGAAATAGGTAAAATTAACTTTGTCAATTTTATTTAGCTTACTATAATGAATATATTATCATTTCAATATGAAATCAATATAAAAATTATTAATGAGATATTTGGCATCCTTTTTTTTGTACTATTTGAAATCTGGTATATATTTTAAACTTACAACACATAATTTGGACAGCCACTTCAAGTCTCAAGAGGCATGGGTGGCTACTGCCTTCTGAGAAAATCTAATTCTATGTCTTAATTGGGTCACTGGTGACACAGACGCACAGATTTGTGCAAATTTATCAAACTGTGCCCTTAAGATCTGTGCATTTTATTTTAAGTTATACCTTAATAAAATTACTTAATTAAAGAAATGTTATTTCATTTTGGAGAAAAAAATAGTCCAGTCTGTGGGAAACTACAGAAACTACAAATTTCTCCAACGGATAAATTGTAAGAAAAAATACAGAACGTGAGGAGATAAAAATCTATGGATTACAAAAATTTAATGGACAACAACTAATTCCAATGTATGAACATTATTTGGTTTCAGATTTGAATAAACTGTAAGAGAGAAAGAGAAATAGAGAAACAGAAAGGGGAGAAGAAAAGAAAGGAGAGAGGGGAGAGATTTGGTGATATTAAGGAATTACTGGGTTTAAAAAGCCATTATTAAGATACATATTTTATATCTGTTTAAAGGAACCCTTTCTTTTAATAAAATAAACTGAAGTATTACCAGATTAAATGATATGATATGTGAAATTATTGCTTCAAAATAATTTAGAGTATGGGATGAGGGGGAGTGGGAAGAAATAATGTTGGCTATAAACAGATATTTATTTTCCAAAATTAAAAATTAAAAAAAAATGAATTTTGTTGGATAAAAAAGTAGAAACTGGAACCTATGGGAGAAATAAGAGCTATCCATCATTAAAATAAATCTATACAGAAAGAGTTAAATAGTCAACATTTCACTTCCTAGAATCATGCAAAAATCTCACCTTGTGCCTTTCTCTTTAAAGATAATGATAAAGAAGCAGCATAAATGACTCCCATAAATTTACTTCTACGAAAACTCTTAATAGATAACATTTTATTCTATTATTTAGTTTGTGGAGCAAAGAAAATAAATGCAAACCTAGGAGAATTAGTCACACATTAGTCTCCCACTTTTGTAAATTTGCTTTCTGTTGCTAATATTCATCATTATTGTGAAGCCTCTTGCAGACAGACGATTAACAAGATTCCCATCTGATCAGGTTCCAAAAGCAATTCTTAGTTGGAAAGGCATGTAGAAAATGTATTAGTTTTCAAAAATTCCAATCAAGGCAGCCTTTATTTGGGCAGGAAAAATTAGTTCAAACACTTATAGATGAGGGAACCCACAAATGAATTTCTCTAGATTTCAATTTTAAAGAGTTTCTTAGACTATCATTTTGTTCACAGTAAAACCCATTTTATTTTCTTTTCAATATGATTTGTTTAACAATGTCCCCCCATCCTAACTATCTCTCACATAATCCCTCTGATCAATCTGTCTTTCTTTAAGCATCTTATACTTACCACTAGTAGGAGTGCTTCTGAAATGCTCTTGTTGTAGCATCCAATTGACAGCCTCTCTCTGGTACGGTCTCAACACAGGAATCAATGCAGGATGCTGGACATCCACTTGGATGGACTGTGTTTCTTGCTGGTGTGTTTGCTTCACAAACTGGTAGAGCTCATCAATGTCCTGTCCCTCTGGCTCACTCTCTGAATCTTCCTCATCCTCTTCCAACACATCTGCACATCCAACAATAAATGTACTCAAAACAACCCGATCCACCTTTTATAACTATAACAATTCTTATTCTAAGAACATATTATGCATTTTTCCATCTCTGGGGCCTTGCTCAGTGTGTTTTGGCACAGGCAGACCCTATCCTTAATTCTTCCCTGATCAAAAATCTACCTTTCAAAATAGTTCAACTTTTTCCATGGCATTTTCTTTTGTTTTCCCTGGTTAGAATTAATGTTCTTCCTCTGTGTTCGTATAATACTCTTCTACTTTGGATATAGTGATACACTGCAATCTGTCTGGCAGTGCAATCATTTATATGTATTCTTACCTTATGCACTGAACTGTTAGGCAAAGCCTGTCTTTTGTTTTTATAACTCCTCGGAGCAGCTAGCACATGCTTTGCCCATTGTAGATATTTAATAAACATTTGAATGTGAATATCTTTTGCAATTTATAAAAGGATGATTTATTTCACTTTTACATCTTAACATAAAAAAATCCATATGCAGACATAATTCTTCTATGTCTATTAAGACAAAGGTTGTTCCCATTTTATTTCTTATGCTAAAAAAGGATAGGCATTTGGTAGTAGCAGGAGCCAACTAGGAGATAAGTGCTTAAGCCATTAATACAAATTTGTAAAAAATATCAGATATAATTGTTGGGCACAACTGCCCTGTGGAAGAAGAACTGGTGCCTACTGTAACATGGAAAAAAATTCAAAATCTTGAATAAATGTACAAACCCACTTTAGCTTATGATTTATTTCTCAACTGTTCCCAAAAGGTCTATCCACTTTTACAGAACATACACCTCACATGCCACAGAATGAAGACTGTACCACAAAATACATAATTTACTTTTTTCAATAAAAAATATGCCACGAGATTTTCAAAATTTTATAATTTTAATAATTTATATTTATAAATTTATAATTTTAAAAATTTTATAATTAATGTCTGGTTATATGTGTGGTTCTTTCAGACTTTTCCTACAGTTGTGTAATCTAGTACAGATAACTCAGTTGAAGTTTTCCTTTGAAATCCTTTGACATTTTCCTTTGAAAAGTCCAACTTGTATTATTTTTAAAACGCAGAATAATTCTTACCATAACTTTAAAAATTCTAGATGTACTTAAAAGCATCCCTTCCAATTCTGAAACCAGAGATTTTCCTCCTTTTAAGTCTTCAACATGCAAAATGATTTACTTTTGTTAGTATTTTTTTTTTAAATTAAATAGGTTCCCTGTCCAACATGAGGCTTGCACTCATGACCCTGAGATCAAGAGTCACGTGCTCTACCAACTGAGTCAGCCAGGCACCCCTACTTTTATTAGTATTATGAAGCTTTGCAAAGCATGAAGAAACAACTCAACAGTCAAGCTCGGAGACTGATTTCCCAAATATTCCAGTATGAAATGTTCTGTAATTTGCACCTGAAATAATGCTGACCCACCATGAGCAGGGCTTGGAGAATTTGAGCCGTTTTTCCAGTAGTGTTGATGGGCTGCACCAAGCCATCCACACTCTCCCCTTGGGAACCAATGGCAGACAACTCTGAAGCTGCAGTCCTGACCAAGGATGCAACATCTTGCCAAGAAACAGTAGGAAAGTTAACTGGTCTTTATGGGAAGCAGGCTCTTGAGATTATTTGTCAGACTGCAAAGGAGAGGTGGAATAAGGCCAGCCAAGAATCTCTGGCCGTGACAAAATAAAAGCACAAGAATAATGCAAAAATTCCAATCAGCTCAGATCCCTTTAAATTCTATTGACTGCAAACATTTCTTGAGTACTTACTCTAAGCTAGGCACAGTATTTAGCAAAGAAAGACATGAATTAGTGGGGGCATTTCAGACATAGTTTTGTCACACAGTGCTTTCATAGAGACTGTTTAATTTTATTATGGTTTTATCGTTTTTCTCCTTGTTATGTATACGATTTGGGAAAAACCCACAACTCTTAAAGTAAGAGCAATTTTTAATTTACCTGGAATAACAAAATTGTATAACTTTTCCATCACTCTTTTCATGAGTTGATTGAACTTCTTCATTCTTGAATTTGCATCACTCAAAAAGTCAAGTTTTGCTAGGCCACCTTCCAAAAGATAAATTCCAACCTACAAAGAGTTAATCAACATAAACATAGTTTTAATTGTACTAATACATTCTTTATGAGGACATGAAAAAAAAACTTTTTTAACCATACTGCTTCTAAATGTATTCACAGTATTTGCCCCACAAACATTAGACACATACCTACCAAATCTCCCTCACAAATTTTTACTTTCAATAACAAATTCATTCTACAAATGCAGTGCCTACTATGTGAGATGCACCATTCAAGTTGTTAGAAAAAAATACTTCCTAAACTGGGACTGAACCTGGGAGAATGTGATGAGAATACCAATTCCACCTACCAAGTCAATGATTTCCAAACTTGATGGGTATCAGAATAATCAGTGAAGTTGGTTAAAAATGCAGATTCCCCCAGAAGATTCTAACACACATGTCAGGATTCTTAAGCACAGTTAGGCTTGGGAATCCCTATTACTAGATCAAACACTAAAATGTATAGGAAAACAGATCCTGATTAATGTCATATATCTTGATTCTGGTAAAACAATGCAGTATGAAGTTCTGCAGTCAAAAGATCTGAAGTTGAATACTGGCATTGGTATCTAAGAGCTAAAAAAACCAGGCAAAGTAACTGATTTATTTTGACCCAAATGCTGTTATTTGCAAAATGGAGAGAAGCCTATATGAGATAGCCTATATAATACAATTTTAAAACTTCCTAATAGTAGATACTCAATAAATCCATTTTTCCTTCATTTTCCTATGTTATCCTGGACCTGATTCCATAATCATGGAGAGGCTCGTATTCTTTTACTAAAGAACAAGAATCCAACCCAGCATTATATAGGAACGAGTAACAAAGAATGTATTTCATTATTATCTGTTCTCTGCCTTGTGTCCATCTAGAGTTAGCTTATTATAACAGCAATAAATGTTTAAATATTTATAAAAACTGGGATAAGAAAACAGAATGGATCAAGACTTGGTCTACAGAGAAGGTGGACAGAACAGATATACAAGCCATGAATTTTTACATACTTGCTATCACTGAGCCACAATTTTGGCATGCATGATCACAAGGAGAGGGAATAAGGGGTTGCATAGTTTCATTCTCCAGGGAAGAATTAATTACAATCTAATGCTTCTAAATTTTCTCCATTCCTTTCGTCAGTTCTGAAAGTATACTAATACAATTGCTTTTTAATGTGAGATAGACACACAAGACACGGTTTTCAATTGAACAAAAGTGAATTTAACATTTTAGAATTTTTTTCCTTTCAAGTTTTGGCATAAAGGCATATTAACCTGCTTCATAGTTTAGAAAGGACATCTACTTACAGTTTCTCACCTGATTCTCAACATGACTGTATAAAGTAAAAAGAATGATTATTATTTACATTTTATACAAAAAGATGATGAAATTAGAGCATTTAAATGACTCACATAAAGTTCCTTAGCTAGTAAATAGTAGAGCCTGAAATGAATTATAAATCTACTCATTCATTTGCTGAAAATCTGTTCAGTATCAGGGTTTTACTAGGCTGTGAAGATAAATGACTTCATAGTCTGCTGAAGGAGAAAAATCCAAAATATAAGTACACAAGTGGCCAAGGCAAAAATAAACGTGTATAGAGTATTAAGGGGAAAGGCATGTAATACCATCCATGAATTTTAAGAAAAGATCTCCCTAGAGAAGTAAACTCTGAGGTGAATATCAGAGAATGCCCAGGAGTTATTAGGGAAAAGGAAGGGAAAAATCCAGGCAGAGAACTGTGAAAACAAAAGCAAAGATGCAGAAATACGCCCAGAAAATATGCAGGAAATAAATCAATTTGGAATTTCTGGGACAAAATAAAAAGCAGAGTGATAAAAGATGAAGCTGGAGAAGTAGACAAGGACCTATCAAAGAAGGGAGTTATGTGCCAGATTACACTTGATTCTGCAGTGAGTAACAGAATTCCATTTCATTCACATTATACCAATTCAGAGACAAAGCAGATGGAGTTGAAAAGATAAGCAGGGCAATGGTTAAGGGACTGCTACAAGAAGAGGGAGAGATGACAAGACATTGAGAGTAGAACCAGAAGGGAGGAATCCGGGATATCTTGAAAAAGAACAGCCTGGAAATGATCAGCTATAGTATACATATTTTTACAGTTACTGAAAGCCCAAAATAAAGTGCACTTCAAAACTTAATAATGAGAGGCTTATTTCTGGCTTTTTAGACCTTCCTTCTAAGTTAACTTCAAAATGGGACTGCCCAACGCAGAACCTTAAAAGACACCACAGAAATTGAGTACCTTGATCATGTGATTTCCTTCTGGTTTTTGGTAAAGTTTTATTCTTCTCTTCTTTTGTAGCCACCCCAAATCTTCTAACATTTCACCACTGAAAGATGATTCCACTCGAATACCCTTTTCACAAATACTAATCGGCTCATTGAGTCCTTTTTCTTGTTTCTCTACATCTTCACATTCTGAATTAACATAGATCAGGAAATGACTGCTTGACTCTGAACTCATCAATGTAAAACTCCTTTCAGAAAAATGTTCAATTAAACTCTGTTCGGGAAGAAGCTGAAGGGTTAATTCGCCCAGAAATGCCTTCCAAGAATTATCGAAGTGATAGGGAGAAATCACGATATTCAGCTTTACAGAGAAAGGGGACAAAATGCCACCAGTCTCTTCTTTATCGATTGATTTTGAGATGCTCACTGCCTCGGAACACCTCTTCTTATCTTTGTGAGCCACTTCTTCCTTTAGACTATCATCTAGGATGATACGGTGAGCAGAAGAGAAAACTGAACCCGCGGAGGGGTGCTCATCATCAGTTAGGGTGAGAGGTTCGTTCCTTCTGTCTTCATGCATATTCCAATGAAGCTGCTGTTGCTTTTCCTCATCGACTCTCACTGGAAGAGCACGTTTCCGCCGGCTACTCATTTTCAAGTTTTCTTGGTTGGGAAATATGAACTCTAGAAGACAAATATAACAAGTAAGCTTTTCAAGAGAGGATTTTAGTATTAAAGTGCTCACAGATGAATAATTCACCGTAACTAACAGCCCACACACGTAATATGAAATCTTAGAGAGGTACGTAAAGCAATGGTTAATTTTTTTTAAATAAGTCAAATACAGCTAAGGAACACACTGACCATAATCTCATGCATCACAGAAATTCTAATGGTCTTACTGGTCTTTTAGTGGATAAATTTAGTAAAGATAATGTGCTATATAAAATAAAATACATTCTAAAAATACATTTAATGAGCAGCATGACAGTAAGGTAAAATCTCCCAAATATCCTGGAAACACGTATTTGAAGAATTTTAGTAACATTTAAACTCATATCATCACAACAAAAGTTCAATTTTGTTTTATAATCCCAAAGGGTTAACAAAACTTCACTTGACCCTTACACAGCTAAAAAATTCCTAAAAATATATTTTCTCTTTCAAAAGAAGAAAATTAAAATAAAGAACATATTTCTTTTTTGTGGGTTAGCAGAAACAAGAATAGGTGGGCAAGGAATAAAATGGTGATGGCAACCAGGGGAAATGGAGCAGAGACAAAAAAAGAAGAAAGAAAAGAAAAGATGTAGGAAAAAAAGAGAAAGCTTTGTCATCTCAGAAGAGGAAACTGGTCTGACAGCAACCTGTATTATGTAGGCCCCAACTACACTTTTCCCAAAATAATAGCCAATTCCTATATGAAACACACAACAACTCACAGAGATTAAAATCATAAGGTTGTGGGGCGCCTGGGTGGCTCAGTCGTTAAGCATCTGCCTTCGGCTCAGGTCATGATCCCAGGGTCCTGGGATCGAGTCCCACATCGGGCTCCCGGCTCAGCGGAGAGCCTGCTTTTCCCTCTCCCACTCCCCCTGCTTGTGTTCCCTCTCTCACTGTGTCTCTCTCTGTCAAATAAATAAATAAAATCTTTAAAAAAAAAAATCATAAGGTTGTAATGATAGTTTCATGCATATTCCACCTATTCCAATGATGTAGCTCGAAAGAAAAAAAAGGATGTATAAACAATTAAAATTTGGCTTCAGGGTAGTTTAAGGAATATTCTCAATTTGGAATTTTTATGGACTAGAAGATACAAGATGTCAAAATGTCAATTCCTAGATATTGATCTACAAAGTAACCCTATCCAAAATCCCAACAGCCTTTTTTTTCCTTCCAGAAACTGACAAGTGATTTTAAAATTTATATTAAAATGCTCAAGATCTAGAAGAGTCAAAATAATTTCAAAAAAGAAGAATAAAGTTGAAAGACTTACACTGACTCCAGGACTTACATTGATGGTAATTAAAACAGTGTAGTAATAATATACAGACATAATAATCAAAACAGTGTGGTAATGGTATATGACAGACATATAGATCAATGTAACAAAATAGAGCATCCTGGAATAAACCCATACATGTATGGTCAATTGATTTTTTTAAAGATTTACTTATTTATTTTAGAGAGCGAGAGTGAGCGAGTGGTGGTAGGGGGAATGTGGAGGGTGGAAGGGGCAGAATCTCAAGTAGACTGCCCGCTGAGCAGGGAGCCCCACTTAAGGGCTTGATCTCAGGACACATGAGATCATGACCTGAGCCAAAGCCAAGAGTCAAATGTTTTAACTGACTGATCCACCCAGGCACCTGGTCAATTAATTTTTGAAAGAAATTCAAAGGCAGTCAATGGGCAAAAATATCTTTTTCAATAAACAGGTAGCCATACGCAAGAAAATGAACCTTGAGCTTTACCTCGCACCACATATAAAAATTAACTTGAAATAGATCAGAAACTGAAATACAAAAGCTAAAACTATAAAACTTCTAGAAGAAAAGAGAGAAACTATGACATTAAATTAGGCAAAAAAAAAAATTTAAATAGGGCACAAAAAGCAGAGAATATAAAAAATTGATCAAGTTTCAACAAAATTACATATTTTGGCACTTCAAAAAGATACTGTTACAGAAAGGAGAGGGGAAGCAAGATGGGACACAGTACTAGTAAAACGAGTATCTGATGAAGGATTTTTATGTGGAATAGAAAAAAAAAAACTTTCACAAATCAGTAGTAAGACAACCTTATGAAAAAATAGAAAAAATTCTGAACACACACTTTACACTTTACCAAAGATGATCTGCAAGTGCCAAATAAGCACATAAAAATATCTTCACCATCTTCAGTCATTAAAGCAATGCAAATTCAACCTACAATCCACAAAGGGAAACTATGTATGCACTAGAATGGTTAAAATTTAAAAGACTGAAGAGGAAGAGCAACTAAAACTGAATTTTCAAACATCAGGAAAAGTATGTCAATTTCTTACAAAATTAAATACAAACTTTCTGTGCAGCCTACTAATCCTACCCCTAGATATTTACCAAAGAGAAATAAAAACACAGATTCACAAAAAAGATTTAAACTTGAATGTTAATAGCAGTTTTAACAAAAGCTAAAAATTGGAAACAACCCAAGTGTCCATTACCTGGTAAATGGATAAACAGGTGGGATACTTCTCCATGATGAACTACTGATACAACATACAACGACATGGATGAATTTTTAAAGTACTATGCTAAGTGAAGGAAGCCAGATGTGAAAGACCATAGACCATATGATTCTATTTACATGAAATCCTAGAAAAGGCAAAACCTACTGATAGAAGGCTGATGAGTCGTTACTAGAGGTGAGGAAGTGGGAAGAGGCAGACTGATAGCAAGGAGCAGGAGGGAAAGCTTTGGGGTGACAGAAATGTTCAACTGGTGTTTACGTGATTGTATATACTTGTCAAAACTCATCAAATTATACACTTAAAATTGTTGGATTTTACTGTATGTAAATTATATCTTAATAAAGCTGATTTTAAAAGCACAAACAAAAAGTAGATGCAGAAAAGATTTAAAATTATAAGAGAATGGGCCACCTGGGTGGCTCAGGTCATGATACCAGGGTCTTGGGATGGAGACAAGCCCACGTTGGACTCCCTGCTCCGCAAGGAGTCTGGTTCTCCCTCTGCCTCTGCCCCCAGCTTGTGTTCTCTCTCTCTCAAATAAATATCTAAAATCTTAAAAAAAAAAAAAAAATTGTAAGAGAGTATTAGAAACAGCCCTATTCTAATAAACTTGAAAAATCTAAATAAAATGAGCAATTTACTGGCAAAATATAAATGAATAAAATTTATTTTCTTAGTAGCCATGATGCATGTGGCTTTTTAACTTTAAATAAATAAGATTAAATAACATCATAAACTCAGCTCCTCAGTCTTACTAGCCACACTTTAAATGCTCAACAGCCATATGTGACTAGGGGCTACTATACTAGGCAGTGTAAATATAAAACATTCTCCAAACTGCAAAAAGGGTTTTAAGTAGTGCTGGTCTGAGTCAATCATGAGAATTCAGTTTCCTTAGCCAGTGCCTGCTTTACGAATGTGCAGGTAATAAACTATAAACAATCTCTTACTATGGTTAACTATAAGCATCTTATCTCCTCTATTATCTTGGAAGAATATAACAGGAGGCCCCTAATAACCTATGTGTTTATCTTTGCCCAATTCTCATCAGAATATAGGCTAGAATACTGGAATTTGATCATTCTGCTAGAACTTTGTAAAGTTCAGCTATATCAGCTTATTAGTTAACTATGGCCACAAATATGCTGTGTAACATACCAAAAACTCAAAGTTTTGAGATAGCAATCATTTATTCTCTCAGATCCGCAGATTAGCTGAGGGTTGGCTGACCTAGCCTACGTTTCTGGAGCAGTTCAGCTCTGCTTAATGTAGTTCTCATCCTCCTAGGACCAGCAAAGCAACCCACACACGTACTTATCACCATGGCTGCGGGGTAACAGTGTAAATCCAATCACACAAGTACTTTTCAAAGTGTGGTCACAGCAAAAGCACAACGTTCCACGAGCTAAAGCAAGTCACATAAATGGATCCAAAGTGAAGAGGTAGGGAAATGTACCATACTTCTCTACTGGGTAGAACTGCTTATGGCAGGGGCGCCTGGGTGGCTCAGTTGTTAAGCGTCTGCCTTCGGCTCAGGTCATGATCCCAGGGTCCTGGGATCGAGCCCCACATCAGGATCCCTGCTCAGTGGGAAGCCTGCTTCTCCTCTCCCACTCCCCCTGCTTGTGTTCCCTCTCTCGCTCTCTCTCTCTCTCTCTGTCAAAAAATAAATAAAATCTTAAAAAAAAAAAAAAAAAGACATGAGGTAGGGGTCACATTATGGTTGGTGTTATTACACCAACCATAATATTAAATTAATATGAATAACATGGTAATTATGGAATTGTGAACTCTAAAAGCCCCCAAAGCAACTGGCTATAGAGTCTCACATCTGCAAGGCAATGTGGCTTACAGGAGAAAAGATTCTAATTCTAGCTTTGGCATTTACTAACTGTGTGGCACAGGAATAGTTAACCTCTCTGTGCTAGTTTTCTCATTTCAAAATGGGGATTAGAAATAATCTACGTGCAATAGTACAGTCAACAGAAATTTAGCATATATTCAGTGAGTGGTAGCTGCTATCACCACCATCCTCGCAATTATACATTATATATTAAAATAACCAAACTTTAATGTGGCAGGATGGAGGACCATATATCTGTGTGTCTCAAACTTGACTGCACATTAGAATCATCTGGGGGAGGGCGCCTGGGTGGCTCAGTTGGTTAAGCGACTGCCTTCGGCTCAGGTCACGATCCTGGAGTCCTGGGATCGAGTCCCACATTGGGCTCCCTGCTCAGCGGGGGGTCTGCTTCTCCCTCTGACCCTCTTCCCTCTTGTGCTCTCTGTCTCTCACTCTCTCTCTCAAATAAATAAATAAAATCTTTAAAAAAAAAAAAATCATCTGTGGGAACTTAAAAAAATCCTGATGCCCAGGTACTACCCCAGCCAATTAAACCAGAACTGAACATACATCCATGATTAAAAAAAAAAAAATCTCGGAAGGGAGGGAAAAAATGAAACAAGACGAAACCAGAGAGGGAGACAAACCATAAGAGATTCTTTTTTTTTTTTTTTTAAAGATTTTATCCATTCATTTGAGAGCGAGAATGAGAGAGAGAGAGAGAGAGCATGAGAGGGGGAGGGCCAGAGGGAGAAGCAGACTCCCTGCCGAGCAGGGAGCCCGATGCGGGACTCGATCCCGGGACTCCGGGACCATGACCTGAGCCGAAGGCAGTCGTTCAACCAACTGAGCCACCCAGGAACCCCCCATAAGAGACTCTTAACCTCAGAAAACAAACTGAGGGTTGCTGGAGGGGAAGAAGGTGGAAGGGATGGGGTGGCTGGGTGATGGACATCGGGGAGGGTATGTACTATGGTGAGCGCTGTGAATTGTGTAAGACTGATGAATCACAGACCTGTACCCCTTAAACAAATAATACATTACATGTTAATAAAAAAATTAAACACACACACACACACACACAAATCTTACTCTGACTGACTCTTTTCTTAAGGGATTTCTATCCAGGGATAACTTCTTGAACCAAGAAGAGATTACTTAATCAAAACTACTTATAAGTATAATGTTAATTGGCAACTAATAAGTCAAGTACTAGCAAAATTCTATCTATATCTTATCATATTCCAAACCCTTCTCCTGGTTTTCTTCATACCACATGAGTCCTACTTTTGGTCATTCTACTTCTTATTAGGAATAATATCAGAGTTCAGTGAAACATGACTATTTGCAGTTTTAAAACATGGACCACATTTTAATTGTCCTTCCTACATTTAAATGTAAAAAGCCTTTTGCTTGAAATGCCCTTTCGCACTTTTCTGCCTGGTGCTGTCCCAACCTTCCCCAGGAAACCTTCCATGACCAGGCATTCTGAGTTAAGGGCCATTCCTCCTTCATTCCAACTGTATGACTTTGAAGGCCATGAAAGCTGGGCAGGAACAGTATCCTATTCACCACTGCACCCCCAATGCCAGGTCAGTGCCAAGATGGAAATGACATACAAAATAAGGTGAAACAAATATCTCTAACTCCCCAAATACCTAATACCCTGCCTCTTTTTAAGTACCATGTTTCTTTTTAGACAAGAGTCTCTTAACCACATTTGAGAAGATTACACGTAATGTAAAACTAATCTTTACTATTTCTGGCCCTGAATGAGACAGAGAAAACTGACTGACCCATATCTTCAACAGAAAACAAAGACAGGTTGTTAGAAAAATAACATAAAATGTTAAGTTACTAAGACAATATAACAAATGATTACCAATTAAACTTAGATTCAGATTTTTTCCCCTCCAAATTATTATCTCTTCATAAAAAAGACACACACAAATCCTGACTTACAACAAATCCATGGTAGGCCTGGATTTTGAATTTAGGAACAATAAGAAGTATACACCTGCCATACTGCTGCCCAAGGTGAGCCTTATGCAAGCAAAGCCCAATCATTACGGATTAGTGAAAACCTCCTAATGATCTAGCATTACCACAATCTTTCTGTAGTAATAACTTCGCAAGATGAGCGTGTTTTCTTCTACTGAACCCCAAAATATGTTATATAAACTTTAAAAATGCCCTCAAAAGAAGTAAAAAAAAAGCCAGCACATTGTTTCCCCAAATCTTTGTAGCCTCAACACTTAATAAAAGTTTTGTTTTAATAATTCTGCAAGTGCAGTTCTTAGGCTTGGGCAAATAAAACAGTAGCATCTTTCAAAAGTAGACTATTTTATTCTCAACTGCTAGCTTATTGGCTAACTCGACCTGGGAAGCTCTAGGAAGGAAAGGTTATCCAATACAGGCACACTTCTCTCACTGATGCTCAATAATACTCAGTTTCTAGCATGGTTTCTGATCATAAACCAATGAGCCTTTCTGGTGACAGTACAGATACTATGGATCATTTCTATTCATGGGAATTTCAAGTCTTGCTACCACCCAAAAAATAATTTTAAATAGCTGTAATGACTTTAAAAATATTTTATTTTGTTCAGTTAAAGCGTTAAGGTAATTTAAATACAAGTAGGAAAACATCAAACATCTAGTATTTCTACCTCCTGGGTCATATAAAGTCACTTAGAAAAAAGGCACGAGCTTAATGGCCATTAATTAATAGTACTGTATCTGAAAGGGACAGTCAATCATCAAGTAACACGTCTTTGTTCATAAACCGAGTAACGACCACGGAGTCAAAATGTACAACCTACAAGGATGGTTTTGAGAACGAACGTAACCAATCTCACTCCAAAGGTAACTGAGAACTTTCAGACTAACTTGGAAGCCTCGTCTCCACTTTACCACATTACAACCCCGCGCACCAAGAAGCTAGGCAGCTGCCCAGATCCAGCCTCCGGGGGCGTGTGTGTGACGAACGGTGATACCCACTCGGTTTTCTTCCGAAACTCAAAAGCGGTTCACGGAGTCAGAGCTGGGCTGTCAGCGCCAGATCGCTCCCAGCAGGCCGGGCAAACAAGCTACCCGCGAGGCCGAGGAGCGCGACGACAGTCCCTCGGACGCTCGATCTAATCGCCACAGGCCCCAGCTCCCGGGAGAGAAGCACAGACTACTTTCCCACGGCCCGGCCCTTTCTTCTCCTGGGGGAGCCGTGGCGGTCCAGAGGCCCCCAAGTCTGGGATGGGAAAGGGTCGGGGAAACTCGCTCTGCGTCTCCCTCTCAGCCCTTTAGCTTCCTGGGCTCCAGAACAACCGAGTCTTCCCTCCTTGGGACCTCCATCTCCGTGTGGAGACGTCTTCGGTCCGTGACCTCTGACCCCTGACCCTCCCTCACCCAAAGCGCCTACCTAGGCTGGTACTCCAAGCCTCTTGAGCCTCTCTGCACCAAGGTCCTGGGCTCTTCTAAAGTCCCCGCAGGTCCCGAGCACGCATCCGCCACCCACCGAACACCCGCCTGATATGGGCACGCGCGCTTTATGCTGGTTTGTGTTGGGGTTCCCGGGGGGCCCAGAAACCACTGCTCCCAGCTCCCGGGTGCGCGCTGGAGCGTGGGGTCAAGGTGAACGCGCACGTCGGAGCGCCCCGCCCCCTTTTCCCGGCAATGGCTTCATAAGTCTCTTCTGCGCAAGTCCACACGGTTAAAGTCTATCGGAGGATACAGTTGGAATCTCGCGATAGCGCTGCCCCACGACATTAGGAGTACAGGATTGGCTGGAAGCTCTAAGGAGGAGGCGGGGGTCTAAGTAGATATTAGGTGTGGGCAGGGCTCCCCAGAAGGGGCGGAACTGCACTTGAAGCAAGTGGTGGGAATGATTGGTGGTTTTAGTAAACAGGCGGAAGAGAGTTCTGCCGACGCACATTTTTTATTACTTAAAAGTAGCCGCTAACTGGGTACGGATGAAGCTTATCTCTCAGAGAAGTTATTTTAAAAAGACTTTTCAGGGAAATGTGAGTAAACAGTTTACGAGGAGAGAGGAGGAGAGAAAAACTACATGTATTGTGCTGAGACTGGCCTTCCAATATCTTTTTTTTTTCCTCGCTGAGAGGTAGCCTCTTTCTCATGAATGGAGAGTTACGTTTAGTTAACTTTGGGATAACTCTGAGAGGCTTCAGGGCCAAAAACTTGTAAAATGACCCCCAGGAAGCATCAGGCACTCAATGATTAATGAGAACCTAGTAAGGATTCAGCATTATGCTGAAAAGGGGTTTCTCGGCTTGTGTGATCTCAGAAGCACAAAAGTTAAGTTCTTGCCTAAGAGAACATCCGTTGTAGTTGCAGAGACAGTTCAAAGTGGTCTGTATCCTAACCAATACAGAACTTCATCACAGACCTCTAAGCCTGAAAAAAGCCATTTACATAAACTAAACCCTGTAAAATTTGGTGGAAATCAGTTATCTTATCCCAGGTTTCATAAGGCAAGTTTAAAAAGTAGTACTAATGCTGGAGCAATGGGCAAGCAGAGTTCTTCAAGGGAGAACAGATCATGTTAGTAAGTACAAGAGGATGGACCCTTTTGGAAGTGCAATTTGAAAAGCCTTTAAATGTATCTTGAGCTGTAAAAGGTTATCTTTGATAGTTCATGTCACTTCTTACCATTGGAGCAGAGAATTAAGCTCATAGTTTGACTGAGTCCAGCTGGTGCCAGACAAAAATATTTAAAAATAAACACAGCATTGTTTCATCTTCCTTCACCTTAATTGGGGTAATTAATCTCTATAGACATAATTATTGTTAGCCTATGCAAAATAGTAAACTACAGATGCAGTTGTAAGTGTGCAGAGATGCAATTTCAACTATAGGGATGGAATTCCATATACTATGACTGTACTTACAGTACTTCCTCTTGAATATTCCAATGGTGTGTTCAGTCCTATATTTGCAGAGTGAGTGCCCAGTATATTCTTTGAAAAATTTCTCTATGGAGTAATGTGTTTCAATGTTAGAATAACCAGAGCTAATTTTAGAAAACATGGTTCATTTTTGCACCTAAGCTCTCTGGAAGCTCCCAGCTGTGAAACACCTGTTAGCCCCTGACAAAACTGAGTTCATCCATCTATTAGATCCTAATGATCTAATACCATCTCACAAGTATAACCAAGATATAAACTAATAAGTGAACCACCCAGTGTTCATAGAGTTCAACTGCTTCCCCTTAAAACTATAAATGTGATGAGAGTCAGACCACTTGTTCCCGAGTGGTCTCACTAGGCCAAAGCTATACATCCAGTTCCTTTCGGGAAAAGTAGCTTTATTATAGCTGCACCCTAACTCAAGTCATCTTTTTGGAAATGAAGAAGTTGTTCTTAAGGAGGAGGAACTGGTTGAGAGAGAATAGGTGAATTAATGCAAATTTAACTCCCTTTCTGGGTAGAAACAGGATAACTGATGATAAATGAGTAGAACTTTCTGTTTTGCAAAGCCCTTTCATGTTCATTTTTTTATTTGATTCTTAAAATGATAATGTGAGATATTTAAAATTCTCATTTTACAGAAGAGGACTCTGAGAGTCAGAGAAATTTGATGATTTGCCACTGTTTAGCTCTGAGAGACAAGAGGACATAGAACTCCTCTTGACTACTCTTTTTAGGCTGTTGCCTCTTATTACTAAGTCATGTATTTGTCTATCAAATAAAAATAAGCAATTTATCACCAAACTTCCTAGGTTGGCATGGGAAAAATGAAGGCAAAAAGTTTGTAATTATTTGGTGACACAGGGCTGTGTATATTAACAATAAGGATCAGTCAGGTCCAGGACTGTTTTTTTCCTTAATAGAACATTGATAAAATTGCTTGGGAAGTTTAGTCCATATTCTACTTACTTTTTGCTCTCTAAAAGTGAAAATGATGGCCACTCAGTATGACTGAGGCTTGCCAAAGATGACTCTTTGTTGCCATTTCCTCTACTGCCAACTTGTCTTGGGACTGCTTTTTCTCCTCCTGACAAAAATGAAAGTATTAGGGTAAAAGTCATTATTCCAGAGTGAATTGCAGTGCCCAAAGCCATTGTTAAAATGTGTGTAGTTTTAACAGAGAGTGGAAGAAAGAAACACAGTCTTAACAAAATTGGTGCTGGCAGGGGTGATGAGCTGCGCATGAGGGAGTGATGCCAACTGGTATGAAAGGGATTGGGCATATTTTGCTGTAGCATGAGTAGGATATGTTGAGGGGCAGGAGGTGTGTGACCCAAACACAAATCTTCATGGATTTTCCTCAGGATAGCCGTGGATAGGTTTAATTATTTAATTTTCAATTTAATTTTTCCATGGTGATTTGCAGGTTTCTCCTGCTGCAAACTCAACCTGAAAACTGAAAATTCAAGCTGTATCCCTCCTGCCTCTCACAACTTGTAAGGCAAAATTTATAGTCTGTACACAAAATGCTGCATTGGACATGAATTTATGACATAAGGAGAAGGTAATTCACCATTTCTTTCTAAGTGTTTGTTTTGGTTGTTAATAAAGCAATACTTATAAACTAGGTAAAAACAAGGAGAAGGTTGAAACTGAGTCTGTTGGGTAAGGAAAGATGTGAGAGTGTATTTAGTGTTTTTCAATGAAAATGACATAATCTGTATCATTGGTCCCTTTCCCAGCCCCTCCCATTCTCCATTCCCAATTGTTACTTTTTTCTAAGTTTTTTTTCCAACCAGTTTTGTCAATGTGGCCTGTAGGCATTGAGCAACAGGAATATTGTAGCTGATTCTATTGATGCTTATGACTTAAGTAATATTTATTATGCAGTTTTGAAAAATACAAATACAATGTTTTTTGAATATTTCAAGGGTTACTATCATATGTCATTGTAAAATACAAAAGTAGTTATGAAACACTTTCAGAATGAATCTAAAATCTCAAGCTTGGTCATAGTACAGTTAACATAAAGTGATACTTGCCAGAGGAGAAAGAATCTTTCCAAAGCTTCCATCCAATAGAAGGGTAGCACCATGCTCAAATGTTAGCATTGGTGTATTGTTTAGGTCAATTCTTGAAACAATGGCAAAAGTAGTCTGAGTGCCATCTCCTCTCAATTCTGTTAAATTTTTGAATCCCTCTTTGAGCCCTTAAATAAACTTAAATACTTAAAACCTTAAATACTGCACAGTAATAGCATATAATGATCAATCATGTCCATGTGCCATAATACCCCTGGTTTGACTATTTGCTCCTGAGAATTAATTTTTAAACAACAAACCTAACTATCCAACCATCTCATTCTAGTGAAACCAATTTAAAGAGAGATGTTTGGGAACCACTTGAGCAGATAATCTCCAACATATGACCTGATTCCTGGATGGTTAAAAAGCAAGCACATATAAATTAAACCCTTAGTTCCTATAGCCATAATGTTGTAAACTAGGACTCCAATCCCAGAAACCTATATCATACCTTAGAAATACCAAAATTACTTTTACAAAACTTAACTCTCAATGAATTACAAACCTAAATGCAAAATGCAAAACTATAAGACCCCTAGAAAATAACATAGGAGAAAACCTAGATGACCCTGGGTATGGTGATAACTTTTTAGATACTACACCAAAGGCATGTACATGAAACAAGTAATTGATAAGCCGGACTTCATTAAAATTAAAATCTTCTGCTCTGCAAAAGACAATATCAAGAGAATTAGAAGACAGGCCACAATCTGGGAAAACATATTTGCAAAAGACCCATCTGATAAAGGACTGTAACAATAATAATTAAAGAAGACACAAGATAAAAAAAATGTAAGATGATATAAAAAATGGTGGGGAAGTAAAACTGTAGAGCTCTAGAATGTGATTAGGAATGTGATAGCTATAAGTTGTTATAGCTACGTAAGCCTCATGGTAACCACAGAGCGAAAACCTATAGTAGGAACACAAGAGATAAGGAGATCACTGAAGAAAGTCATCAAATCTCAGAGGAAGAAAGCTTTTAACAAAATGGCCATAAGTACATAGATATCAATAATTACTTTAATGAAAATGAACTAAATTCTCCAATCAAAAGACATAGAGTGGCTGAATGGATAAAAGCACAAGACTCATCTATATGCTGCCTACAACAGACTCACTTCAGATGTAAGGACACATACAGACTAAAAGTGAAGGGGTGGAAAAAGATATTGTTTGCAAATGGAAACCAAGAAAATTGGGGTAGCTATACTTATAGCAGACAAAATAGACTTTAAAACAAAGACTATATTAAGAGACAAAGAAGGGCATTACATGATGATTAAAGAGGTCAATCCAGTAAGAGGATATAACATTTATAAATATTTATGCACCCAACATAGGAACCTAAATATGGAAAGCAAATATTAACAGACCTAAAGGGAGAAATAGCAGTAAAATAATAGCAGGGAACTTTAATATCCCACTTACATCAATGAATAGATCATCTAGACAGAAAATCAATAAGAAAATATTGGCCTTAAATGACCCATTATACCAGATGACCTTAACAGATATATACAGGAACATTCCACCCACAAGTAACAAAATACACATTCTTCTCAAGTGCTCATGGAACATTCTCCAGGATAGATCACATATTAGGCCACAAAAGAAGTCAATAAATTTAAGAAGATTGAAATCATATCAAGCATCTTTTTAAAAAAAGATTTCATTTATTTATTTGACACAGCAAGAGAGAGTGAGACAGAGAGTGCACAAGCAGGGGGTAGTAGAAGATAGAGAGGGAGAAGCATCCTCCCCACCGAGCAGGGAGCCTAACATGGGGCTCGGTCCCAGGACCCTGAGATCATGACCTGAGCTGAAGGCAGACGCTTAACTGACTGATCAGGTGCCCCTCAAGCATCTTTTTTGACCACAATAGTATAAAAGAAGAAAACTGAAAAATTAAAATATATGTGGAGGTTAAACAACATGCTACTGACAGCCAATGGTTCAAAGAAGAAATCAAAAGAGAAATGAAAAAATATCTTGAGACAAATGACAATGGAAATACAACAAATAAAAATTTATGGGATGCAGCAAAAGCAGTTCTAAGAGGGAAGTTCATAGCAATAAGTGCCTGTATTAAGAAACAAGAAAAATCTCAAATAAACAACCTGATAATAATATATACTACTACTACTAATATAATAAACATATAATATAATTATATGTTCTCAATAGATGCAGAAAAAGCATTTGGTGAAGTTTAACATTCATTTATTATTAAAGCTTTCAAGGAAATAAATACAGAAGAAACTTACCTCAACACAAAAAAGGCCATCTAAAAAAAAAAAAAAACAAAAACCCACAGTTAACACCATATTTAATGGGGAAAAAAACCAAAAAGATTTCCCTTGAGAATCCAGCACAAAGCAAGAATACCCACTCTCACCACTTCTATTTAACATAGTATTGGAAATTCTAGCCAGAGCAGTGAGACAAGAAAAGAGAAATAAAAGGCATCCAAATTGGAAAAGAAGTAAAATGATCTCTGCTTACAGATGCATGATCATATATGTAGAAAACCCTAAAAACTCAACAACAAAAACTGTTAGAGTAAATTAATTTAGTAAAATTGAGGGATATAAAATCAATATCAAAAATCAGTCACATTTCTATACACAAAACAAGAAACCATCCAAAAAGGAAATTAAGGAAACAATCCTATTCACAATACCAACACAAAGAATAAAATACTTAGAATAAACTTAACCAAAAAGGGAAAAGCCTTGTACACTGAAAAGTATGAAACACTGATGAAGGAATTTAAAGAAGACACAAATAAATGAAAGACATTATATGTTCATGGATTGAACATTGTTAAAGTGTCCATTCTATCCAAAGCCATCTATAGATGCAATGTAATCCCTATCAAAATCCCAATGGCATTCTTTACAGAAATAGAAAAAACAATCCTAAATTAATATGGGACCACAAAAGACCCTGAATAGCTAAAGCAATCCTGAACAAGAGAAACAAAGTTGGGGGCACCTGGGGTGGCTCAGTCATTGGGCGTCTGCCTTCGGCTCGGGTCATGATTCCGGGGTCCTGGGATCGAGCCCCGCATCGGGCTCCCTGCTCTGCGGGAAGCCTGCTTCTCCCTCTCCCACTCCCCCTGCATGTGTTCCCTCTCTGGCTGTCTCTCTCTCTCTGTCAAATAAATTTTAAAAAATTAAAAAAAAAAAAAGAAAAACAAAGCTGGTGGCATCACACTTCCTGATTTCAAAATATATTATAAAGATATATCAAAACAATATGTTACTGGCATAAAAAAGACATATAAACCAATGTAACAGAATAGAGAGCCCAGAAATAAATCTGTACATCCATGGTCAACTGATCTTTGACAAGGATACTAAGAACACATAATGAGGAAAAGATACTTTCTCCAATAAATGGTTTTGGGAAAACTAGATGACCACATGGAAAAGGATGAAACTGGTCCCTTCTCTCACACCATATACAAAAAAAATCGACTAGAAATGGATTAAAGAATTAAATAGAAGACCTGAAACTGAAAGACTACTAGATAAAAACATAGGGAAAATTTTTGTTGGCATTGGTCTGGGCAATGATTTTTTTGAATATGACACCAAAAGCACAGGTAACAAAAGCATAATAGACAAGTGGGATTGCATCAAACTAAAAAGTTTCTGCACAGCAAAGGAAATAAGAGTGGAAAAGAAACCTACACAATAGGAGACAATATTTACAGACCATAAATCTGATAAGAGATTAATATCCAAAATATATAAAGAGCTCAAACAGCTCAACAGCAAAAAACCCAAGTAACCCAATTCAAAATGGGCTAAGGACTTGAATAGCTATTTCTCAAGAGGGCATACAAATGGCCAACAGGTATATGAAAAAGTGCTCAGCATCACTAATCATCAGGTTAATACAAATCAAACCCACGATGAAATATTATCTTACACATGTTAGAATGGTTATTATCAAAAAGATAAAAGATAATAAGCGTTTGCAAGGATATGGAGAAAAATGAACCCTGGTACAGTTGATGGGAATGTAAATTAGTACAACCATTATGGAAAATGGTATGGTGGTTGCTCAAAAAATTCAAAATAGAACTACCATATAATCCAGCAATACCATTTCTGGGTATATATCCAAAAGAAATTAAACCAGTATCTCAAAGAGATACCTGTGTCCCTACATTCATTGCACAATTATGCACAATATCTGATATATGAAAACAACGTAAGTGTGTGTGTATACACAGCCTTAAAACAGAAGAAAATCTTGCCATTTACAATAACATGGGTGAACCTGGAAGATATTATGGTAAGTGAAATAAGCCAGACACAGACAAATACTGTATGATCTTACTTATAAATGGAGTCTAAAATATTTGAACTCATAAAAGCAGAGAGTAGAAAGGTGTTTTCCAGGGCGCCTGGGTGGCTCAGTTGTTTAAGTGACTGCCTTCGGCTCAGGTCATGATCCTGGAGTCCCGGGATCGAGTCCGGCATCAGGCTCCCTGCTCAGCGGGGAGTCTGCTTCTCCCTCTGACTCTCCCTGCTCTCATGCTCTCTCTCTATCATTATCTCTCTCAATAAATAAATAAAAATCTTAAAAAAAAAAGGTGTTTTCCAAGAGTGAGAAATGGGACAAATGGGGAGATGTTCAAAGAGTTTACAGATTCAATTGTGCAGGATGAATAAGTTCTGGAAATCTGACGTACAGTATGGTGATTATAATGAATAATGTATCGTATACTTGAAGTTTGCTAAGAGAGTTGATCTCAAGTGTCCTCACTATCAAAAATATAGTAACTGTGAGGGGCGCCTGGGTGGCTCAGTTGTTAAGTGTCTGCCTTCGGCTCAGGTCATGATCCCAGGGTCCTGGGATCGAGCCCCGCATCGGGCTCCCTGCTCCGCGGGAGGCCTGCTTCTCCCCCTCCCACTCTCCCTGCTTGTGTTCCCTCTCTCGTTGTGTCTCTGTCAAATAAATAAAATCTTTAAAAAATATATATAGTAACTGTGTAACTACATTAATTAACTTGATTATAGTAATCATTTCACAATGTATATGTATATTAAACCATCAGGATGTACACCTTAAATATATATATTTGTCAATATCTCAATAAAACTGAAGAAAAAGAGTGATCATTGAAAAATTTTAACAGTTTGAGCTGACCTCATCAAAAAATGATTCATTTGTAGTCAAATAGGTATTATATATTTCATTGTATTTTGATCCTTTGGAAGATGATTATGTAGAAGAAATTTTTAGCCAAACAATATGACAATAGCTATCTATAATGCATTGCCTGCCCCTAATATTTTGAACAAAGGGCTGTTTTCTATATTTTGCTTGACAAAGTGGTGGGAGGTAGTATTTTTCCTGTTTTTACCAGAAACCAATGAAGGAGTCCTATTGCTTCAGTGCCTCTTTTCTCCTGTGCAGAATATTTCTTTAGTTTCTTTCCAGATGAGTGTGATATATTAAAATCAAACTGAAAAGTACAAGTTTTCTATCATTAATGAGTGTAATTCATAATGGATGTGTTGGCAGAAATGAAATATTTAATCAGGTATTTAAAATAAATTTAAATCATCAGTGTTTATTGCCCTGATTACAAAAGAGGCATCTTCTTATGTAAAATAGAATATTTATGAATGTGTGTTTTCAATAATTTTGAATACAGATATGTATAGAAAACTCTTCAGGTTTATTGAAGTTCCTCTACTCTAAAGGACCAGTTTTAGTTAAGTTTTTCATCATCCTCATCCTTTTTATGCTGCACACTTAAAGGAGATATAATGGAATACTTCTGTAGTGGCTTCTCCATTTGAATTCATTAGAAAATTCAAAATGTTGAAATGAATAATGGGAAAAAACTATGTTTGTGGATGTAAATAAACCTTGCTTCTAGATTCTGTGTACCATATGCTTTATTTTCTGATTAGAAATAAGTGTAACTACATGGAAGGAACATAAAATGTTTTATTGCTGTTATGGGTCCCATTGCTGTTTCAGAGTGTTTTTAAAAAAACACTAAAATCACTTGTGGCAGTTACCACAGTGTCAATCTCGGCAGGTTTTCTAACTTAGTCTGAACTCCTTATAATTTAATATCCTTCCATTTCTTGTAGAAACATGAGTGCCTTGCTACTGTGGGATCAAGTCTTAGGAAAATTGTCATCACCCACACTTTAAAGGAAAATTCTGTGGCTTGGCAGAGACCCTGCTTGAAAGTTATGGGAAGCTTTGCTGGTTTGGATGAGGTTTCAAATAATCCACAGAAAATGTCAGAATAGAGACCAATCTCTGTACAGAGTTGACTTCTCTGCCACCTTATTGCTAATATAATGTGAAGGAAAATTTATGAAGCCCTTGAGGCAGATGTATCCTGGGCAGACACAGTAGGAAAAATAGTAATGTGAGAATAATTTAAAGGGTACAGAAAACACCACCCCAACCCCGACTCTTCCATGTCTAAAATATCTTCTCGTATCTGCCTTGGTTCTTGAAAATACATAATTCAATATTTATTTCTTTGGATAATGATACCACATATGCAGGAATCCCTTAAAAAACTACATATGATAAATTCTGCTTAGTGAAAATCTTACAAAACTGTGTGTCAAACACTTTACAAATTTTTGGGAATATAGAGATGAATGAGGTAGAATTCTTGCCAATTTTCTCACTGTCTAGTAAGAAAATATAGACCTATGTCAAATATAGTGTGAGGAACTTTTGTATGTGCTATGATAGAGTGCAGATTAGTGTGAGGGCACAGATGAGTGAATGACAAATCCTATTTGTTCGGATGGTTAGAAATTGCTTCATAGAGGAAAGGATAATTGAATGTTGAAGAATTAATGGGTATGTTCCAGGTAGACAAGGAGATAAGGTATCCTCAAGTAAAAAGAGCACCTTAAGTATGAAGTCCTGGAAATGTAAAGCAGATTGGGTTATTTGAAGAAATTGAGACTGCTGGACATAAATGGAATGAAAAGTGAAAGTGAAGAGGTGGTGAGGGAAGAGCAAGAAGTGAAGTAAAATGGGAGAGTAGTCAAGAGTTTCCTTATTTGGAACATTTTATAACTGGATAGGCATTTGGAATTTACTCCATTGTCAACATGGGGGGCATATAATGATTTCTGTCAGGGAAATGATGTGGTTAGATTTGTGTATTAGGCAATTTTAGTTATGCTATTGAGAATGGAATGGATGGGAGTGTTGAGATAGACCATTAGAACAGCACTGCAGCTGTTGAGCTCAGATATGGTAAGGTCTTGGATTAAGGCAGTATCAGGAGGAATGGAGAGAAGGGGAGCATCTATGAGTTGGGTACTGTCTCTTATAAAGAAAATGAGTATATCAGCAGGTACAGTTTGGACAGTAAGATGATTTCAGTTTCAGTCTTGTTGAGTTTCAGATGCCTGTGGATAGATATGCATGTAAGGGGCACTTGATTTAGATGAGTTGAATGATTAAATGAATGACTACATGATCATTCATGTTTTAATAGTATCCAAAACCTTTAAGAAAAATTCTAACAAGTTAGATTCCAGATACAAACAAGGGGTGGGGGATTTTGGAGGGCACTGTACCTTCCTGGCACCCTAGAAATTATTCCACATAGATACCTTTTCTACATGTAGAATCAACTCTTCCTTATGTTGTTTGAGATGAGAAGCTAGCTAAGAAAAATAGCCAAAAAATAAAACAAGACAATATCAGAGAGGGAGACAAACCATAACAGACTCTTAATCATAGGAAATAAACTGAGGGTTGCTGGAGGAGAGGGGGTATCGGGGGATGGGGTAACTGGGTGATGGACATTAAAGAGGGCATGTGATGTAATGAGGACTGGGTGTTATATGAAGCTGATGAATCACTGAACTGTATCTCTAATAACACACTATATGTTAATTAATTGAATTTAAATTAAAAAAATTAAAAAATTAAAATTTTTAAATTTTTAAAAAAGAAAGAAAAGAAACAATAGCCCAAATTTGTTCCAGACCCTGGTAATGAGGCAACTTTTGAAGCCTGCTGGGAGTAACAGTTTATGACATCTCCATCCTTTCAAAAACTCCTTGTCAAGCCAAAAATCTTAGACTCATCCTTTATTTTTTTTTTTTTTTTAATTCCATCCCACATTTATTCCTTTAGAAAATCATATTGGCTCTACATACATCCAGAGGCTGACCATTTCTCACCATTCGTATTGCTACCAGCCTGGTCTAATTTAGCCGCCATTGTTTTTTGTCTGTATTATTGCAGTAGTCTCCTAGCTGGTCTTGGTGCTTCCACTCTTGCCTCCACAGTATATCCTTCTCAAAGTACCCACAGTAATCTTATTAAGTCATAAATCTGATCATGCCACTTCTCTGCTTAAAACTGTTCAATGACTCCCCATTTCATGCAGAATAAAAACCAAATTCCTTACAATGGCCTCTCAGGCTCTGTATAAACCAGTTCCCTGTATGTTCTCTGACCTCATCCACTTTTTTTCCAGCCTAATGCCTATATATCTTCAATCCTCCTGAGAACTCTCAAACCTTAGGGCCTTTACCAGCTGTTTCCTCTGCTTGTAACACTCCTATACATCTTCAGGGCTCATTTCCTTCAAATCTTTGTTCAAATGTCACCTTCTCAATGAGGCCTGACTGTCCCATTTAAAATTAAATCTCATTCTTTAGTCTTCAGTTTACACTTTTGTTCCCTAGAATCTGCAGTTCTTATATTCACCAGGGCATTTGTGGCATGTATAAATTACTTGTTTATTATGTTTATTATTTATTTTGTTTCTGGCAAAAAGAAATCAGAGATTTAAAAAATGATTTAATTTAATTTAATTTTTAAAAATTGAAGTGTAGTTGACACACAATGTTACATTACCTTCAGGTGTTCAACATAGTGATTTGACAAGTTGATATGTTACACTATGCTTACCACAAGTGTACACCATACTATCCTATTTTAATACCATTAACTGTATTCCCCGTGTTGTACTTTTCCCCCCTGTGATATATTCATTCCATAACTGGAAGCCTCTATTTCCCACTTCACTTCACCCATTTTGCCCATTTCCCCACCGCCTCCCCTCTGGCAGCTGTCAGTTTATTCTCTGTATTTATGGATATGTTTTTATTTGTTTGTTTGTTTATTCATTTGTTTTATATTTTAGATTACACAAGTGAAATCATATATTATTTGTCTTTATCTATCTGACTTATTTTACTTAGCATAATACTTCTAGGTCCATCCATGTTGTTGCAAATGGCAAGGTGAAATCAGAGATTTTTTTTGGTAGTTAGTTCACTGATGTGTTCTAATCACTTAGAAAAGTGACTGGCACATAGTAGGCACTCAATAGATATTGATTGTTGTTGAATTAACAACAACAGCAGTGGCTGCTATGGTCTGAGTGTTTGTGTGCCCCCAAAGTTCATGTTTTGAAACCTAATCCCCAAGGTGAAGTTTTAGGAAGTGGGGCCTTCGCGAGGTGATTAGGTCATGAGGGTGAAGACCTTATGAAGGGATTAGTGCCGTTATAAAAGGGGATCCATTTAGATCTCTCACTGATCCTGCCATGTGAGGATACAACCTCAAGTCTGTGACCTGGAAGAAGACCCTCACCTGCTGGCACCCTGATTTTGGAATTCCAGCCTACAGAACTAAGAGTAATAAATTTCTATTGTTTCTACTGGGTATTTACCCCAAAGATACAAAAGTAGGGATCCGAAGGGGTACGTGCACCCCGATGTTTATAGCAGCAATGTCCACAATAGCCAAACTGTGGAAAGAGCCAAGATGTCCATCAACAGATGAATGGATAAAGAAGAAGTGGTATATATATACAATGGAATATTATGCAGCCATCAAAAGGAATGAGATCTTGCCATTTGCAACGACGTGGATGGAACTGGAGGGTATTATGTTGAGTGAAATAAGTCAAACAGAGAAAGACATGTATCATATGACCTCACTGATATGAGGAATTCTTAATCTCAGGAAACAAACTGAGGGTTGCTGGAGTGGGGGGTGGGGTGGGAAGGATGGGGTGACTGGGTGATAGACACTGGGGGAGGGTATGTGCTCTGGTAAGCGCTGTGAATTTTGCAAGACTGTTGAATCTCAGATCTGTACCTCTGAAACAAATAATGCAATATATGTTAAGGAAAAAAAAAAAAGAAGAAGAAGAAGGTAGCGGGAGGGGAAGAATGAAGCGGGGGAAATCGGAGGGGTAGACGAACCATGAGAGACGATGGACTCTGAAAAACAAACAGGGTTCTAGAGGGGGGGGGGTGGGAGGATGGGTTAGCCTGGTGGTGGGTACTGAGGAGGGCACGTTCTGCATGGAGCACTGGGTGTTATGCACAAACAATGAATCATGGAACACTTCATCTAAAACTAATGATGTAATGTATGGGGATTAACATAAGAATAAAAAAAAAATTTCTATTGTTTATAGGCTATGCAGTCTCTTGTAGTTTGTTAAAGAAAGCCAGTTGACTAAGACAATGGTTGCTTATATTTCCATAACAATTTAGAGTTTCAGAAGTACACTGATTTTATTTTTAGGAGGCTTTAATAAATATGGCAATGGCTTGGGGGCTCTTCCAAAAACTTGTGTCAACCTGATTAGTATGAGATTTTCCTGGGACAGTAGAACCCTAAGGGACTGGGAGAAAGGGCATACACATTTGATAAACAATGACCCTGCAAAGTCCGTACACTCAGGTGCTTTTGTGAGAGTGGCCAGTTGGATTAATGATTTGTTGGTTGGGGCTGTAGAAAATAGAAAGCATGGTTCCAGGGATGAGGTAAAGAAGGCATTAAAAAATGAGCATTGTCTTAAGTCATAATTTTATCTGTATCTGTCCCTGTTTGAACATTATAATCAGAGAACATTGTGTTTGATTGGTTAGGACACCAGTTAAGGAACAGAAAAATTGGTTTACTTTTTAAGTCATGCTCAGATTTGTGTATGTGAGGTTTATGCATTGAGCACACAATAGGGAAAATCCCATACAATCAATTTGAGAATAACAGTGAATGGGAATAGATATCCTGGAAGACTAGGGGCCTTTATTATGGAATGTGCACATTTACTCTGTGATACACAGCCTAATGATTCCTTAATGGTAACATAAGAAAATCCCAAACCAATTTTGTTTTTGAAATATTAGCAAATTTAGTGTGTGATTAATAGCATCAAAAATATCTGTCTTATAAATCTTATGGGAAACAAAGCTATTTGAACCTGTATAAGCAAAGAAATATTTTATTTCTCCCTGAAAAGATCAAATCTCCCACCAGGGAATAACCATTTACTTCTAGCTACAATAACTAGACTAGACTATGGAGCAACTAAAGGACAGGGGTGGCTCCCTTGAGCAGAAAGTGAAGGAAGCTGTATTTTGTAAATTCTGCCTATGGTTATCTGTGACATTTAATCAGTTTTATAAAATCAAATAAACCTGATTTTGTAACTGAAACATGTGTTGTGAATGGAAGATTAAATATAAAAGAATTAGATTTCAGGATATAAGAATATGTTCCTCTGTCTCGAAAGTAAATCTGGATATAGAAGATGTTTCATTTGCTAGGAAGATATTAATTATATCATTAATCAGTGAGAATATGGAAAATAACACAAGCTGAAAATATATCATCAATATAATGAATTAACTCTATTGTTCTCTTCACATGTATGATAGACTACATTTAATTTTTAAAAAGCTTTTTCTTGCAAAAATATACATGACATGAACCTGTTCTTCTAAGCTGTTCTGTAAGAGTTTGTTGAATTTACGTGTTCAGCAAATAATAGTGGGAATGAAAGCCATATAGCAGTTTCTCCCAAATTTAACCGTCTATATATCTGCAAGGACAGTTGTTCAAATTATAGGATTTTTAAAATGTGATATGTCTCTTTTAAATCTAAAAGTTAGTCTAACTCTAATTTTTTCACTGTAACACCCTTTAGAACTTTACTTCATTTCTTTTATTGCATATCTAGCTCCAACCACAGGAACTAGATGTCCAATAAATTGATAATAAACAGTTTAGTTTTTTTTAAAGAAAAATTGTACTTTATTCCCAATCTCTTGAAATCACAACAATTGAAGATAATGAGACCAATGAGTAATTATTCCAGAAAGCAGTATTTAAAAACCCCTCACACTGATAGAGAGATTGTTATCAAGACAGGCTGTCCTAATATCTGGGAGGAAATTATCTGGAGGTAAATATAATTTTTTAATAAAAAATGCATGGCCGTTAAGAATTTGTACATTTTTAAAGCATTAATTTTATCAGATGGGAGGGCTTTGATATGCAACTAACAGAATTCCTGATGGATTGTAGCTTAAGTTAAATAAATAAAGGCAAGAAATCTGGAAAAGGTGATTACAGGCTGGCAATAGCAGCTTCAGTAGCTCAAGGAGAACACTGCACTTTGTTAGCATCTCCATGCTTTCGTTGGCCTTCCTTTCATGATCTCAATGCATGATCTACTGCAGTCACTTTAGGCAGTAGGGCCACATGACCAGTATCCTGAGTAGAAAGGAAGAGGCCAGGATATAAAACTTTCTTCTTGCAAGTACTATCTTTTTATCTGGGAACAACGTTTTTTTATGTTAAAGCTTCCAGGAGATTTTCTCTTATGCCTCATTAAACATGACTGTTGTCATATGGCCGCCGCTATCTCCATGGAATATAGGGAGGAGTATCCAATGAAGGAGAATGGAATAATGGGATTTCTGTGACAAGTTTATATTAATCATGAGACATTTTCTAGGGTTAGCAAAAAGGCCTACCATTCCTGAGATCAAGGAATCTTAGTCAGCTACCTGAATACAACTAAGATTCAGTTAGGGAAGACTTGACAAGTTATAGAGAAACATTTTTTTCTGCTTTTTTGGAATTGGCTAATTTGGCTAAGAACCAAAGCTGACAATAAAGACAAAAAGTATTCCACCAATTACAATCCATACCCACCAGCAGTTGGGGCTAGCCATCGTCCTTTAGGGCTTGCTGATATGTGCCAGTTCCAAGAACAGGCTCTGATGCCACCCACCTGTCTCATCATTCATAATCATTGGAATTTGCAGTCATTGCAATCATTGGAATTTGGAAAAATGCAATGTTTGTGAAGAAAGGCTGTTCTCTCTCCTCAAGGCTAGGGGAAGGGGCCCCCAAGAGAATGATTTGAAGATTGTGATGGCTGTTAGAAGGAGCTTGGGATTTAGTTTACTGAATGATATCCACTCACATCTGCCTCTTCAAATTTTTATATTATTTGGTGGCATGGACACAAGTGATCAAGTGAACTCACAGAAACTACTTGTTATTATGCCCTTATTCTCTGCTCTCTGCATAGATTCTTATTATGTAGGATGATTTTGTTGATTTCTGTGCCCAATGCTTCTGGAGTTATGTGAACATAGTTATTAGAGGTTAATGGTGCTATTTTGGTGGTACTTCAGCTAGGGACCAAAGAAAATACAGATTACGTCTTCTCACCTCTCCCCTTTCTTCAAGTTTCTGTACAAGCCACACATCTAAGAAACAATAGCAGAATAGGCATCCAAAAACCGCATTATCAATGATCATACAGGCTTTCAATAACCCCTGGTAAAGTAAAATTGGGACATGCATCTTAGACTCAAGCCCTAAGCAGTGACCCTATTCTATTTGTCTCCACTCCTCACCTGGTTCATGTATACTCAAGAATGGAGGAATCAACACAATGAAGAGGCTAGAGAAGTGAGAGGAATGTGAAAAGCAGATATCCCTGCTCCAAATCTAAGCCTCTAGAGTCACAGACCTAACGGGTTAGGATGAGTGTATAAGAAGGTCTTTGAATCAGATATGTAATAAAATTTTTAAAATGCAGAGGACTAAGTCTACAAAACTGAGATTAGATTCTTCTAATAACTAAAATAGCTAAAAAATTATATTTTCTGGATCTGATGGTGAGGGAGTAGTTTCTCAGGAGGAAAAGGAAGCCCAATGGGAGACATTTGGTATAGCTTTTTCACAAAAAACCAAAACAACTATGTCATCTTTGTAACTAAATAAACCAGTCTCATAGATATATGTTTGTAACTGTCAAGTACACGGTTGTCATGTCTGCACTGTAGTGTGTTTATGTAAGTATATAGATATGAATGAAGTAACATTTTTTCAGCTATGAGTTCAAAACAGAAAATAGAAAACTTACATGAAAGGATAGCAAATTATTTAAACCAACTAAAGGTCAATGGTAAAAGCAAGGCCACCAGTGAATTTAACTGGGGAGAATTGATGTAGTTAGTAGGAATTGATGTAGTTAGTTAATATTTAGACCAAAGTCTGTCCAAATACCCTAGAACATTACTCACAAAGTAAGCATTATTCTTATGGAGCATATGCTATGAGTCAATCACGGATTTAACTTTGAGTTTTCTAGAAGCCAATGCAAAGCAGAAGCATATTTCTATATGTGATTCAAGGAGATATAATATAGAAGTTAAATAGTTGCTTGAAAATATGGCCATCACTAATACTGAAACCACAAAGAGATGTTCCCTGAGTGTCTCAAAAGAACACTGTGTACTATAACAACAATATCCTTAACATCATCCTTGCTGAAGAGTCAGTGACAAGTTTCCTGAGGTTGTATAAAAAATGAAAATTTGGATGCAGTAAAGCAACAGTAGCCATTTTGATTACAAAAATAAGTGTATCACCTATGATAAACATTACACTTTTTTTTTTTTATAAGGCACCCTTAGGATTTTTCTCATGGCTCCTAACTTTGTATTTTAATGTAAGGGTTATCTGAGTTTAATGAAATCTCAAGTAAGTTGGTATTTCCATCATAGTTTCCTCTTTTGAAGAGGAATGAGGTATGTTGTTAATATAACATGTAATTTAATTTTGAAAGGAATGAAGACCAACGGGCTTTTATTCAGTTAAATACCCACCTATTAGCTATTTCTGGTTCTTCAAGATCAACATAGTAGAACTAAAAACATGTGTTTTGATAGTTACTGATCCCTGCAGAAGAGTTTAGAATATATATGTATGTGTGTGTGAAGGTATGAGTGTGTGTGTGTGTGTGTGTGTGCCTTTAACAAATATTTGCTGAATGAATAAATGAATGGATGAATATATTCCTTTTAGTCATTTACTGGACTGATTCCTGGAATTTTTGGTGTTATGCCTTATTATGTTGGAGTCAAAATTTGAACACTTCCTATTGAAACAGACATTTAGCAATATTATTAGAATGCTTTAAAACATGGATCATAGAATGACACAATTTTTAATAAATTGGATACAGGATGGATATGTGAGTGCACAGTAACACTTTTATTTTTAAGCTTCAAAGTGAGGTCACTAATTATAATAAGGACCTGACCCAAAATTAAGATCTGAAAATACTTAGTAACTAGTCATTAAGAACAACGTATATCCCCAAGCTGTTTTCTTTACCAGGCTGTTTCTATGTTGAAATCTGTAATTGGCAAAAACAAAGCAGAACAAAATTACATGCGTAGGGGAAAAGAGCCAACTGCAACTCCTTTATACCTTAGAGATAGTCACTGTCTTTTTGTTACATATCCTAGAGCAGGCTACTAGCATGTTGTGAAACTTCTGATTTGGAACTCTTAACAAACAAACAAATGAACAACAAACAAAGCAATCATGATGATTTAGGTATAAACTTTCTGGGAAGCAGTAGATAGTACAGATAACCCTACCCACTCATATCAAACTTAAGTTGGTTTTATCCCCAAATGTATGTCTTTTTCTTCCAAGCTAATCTTATTTTTCAGCTCTGTAATGCTTTATTTTCACCTACAACTTTCTTTTAACAGAGTTGATTTCTTGACAAGTTCTTTTCTCCCCATTTGAAGCTTTAAATTGTAGAAATAATCATAATAAATAATTATATTTGTTTAATCTTTTCATCCTTATCAAGGATTTGGAACTAAATTCCAGTCTCTTATCTTTCATATCATTCTCAATCATTCTGGATGGCTTCAGGTACCAAATAAAGTTATTCATATATAACTCAGTGCTCACCATGATAAGCGCAGTCACCATTCAACATTATTACAATATTACTGACTATACCTCCTATGCTGTAATTCCTGTACATTTTGACGTTCCTCATTTTGCTCCATCTGCCTCTCCAACTATTTTCTTTTCATCACCTTAACTTAAATTGTTGGCCAATAATAGAGAAAAACATGTGGATTGGTGCCACGGATTTCAAAAATTTTACCCTTAGCTGAATCCCCATTTTGTCTTTAAATTCCTCTATCCAGCTTCTCTCTTTATATCAGTGTTATTTCAACTTTACGGATGCTCTACTTTCCCAGTTCCTTCCAGATATTTTGCTAGAAACTAAGGATTTAATCAGACCCAATGATTGAGAAGAATTTTCAGACCAAAATATCCTTCCAGATATTTTGCTAGAAACTAAGGATTTAATCAGACACAATGATTGAGAAGAATTTTCAGACCAGTGCTGGATATTAATGATCAGATTTAACAATAACACCATATATTTGCCATCCTTCAGTTCAGAATAGCATCTCATACTTGATGTGTCTCAGTGTGAATCTTTTTGTGTTTATCTTTCTTGGAATTTATTCAACTTCTTGGATATATAGATTTGTGTCTTTTACTAACTTTGGGAAATTTTTGACCATTATTTCTTCAAAATTTTTCTCTGTCCCTTTCTCTCTTTGCCCCTCTTCTGGGACTCCTATTGTTCACATGACTGTACACTTGATGGTGTTCCACAGATCTCTGAGGCCCTGATAATTTCCTTTCCTTTCCTTCCCTTCCCTTCCTTTCCCTTCCCTTTTCTTTCTTTCTTTCTTTCTTTCTTTCTTTCTTTCTTTCTTTCTTTCTTTCTTTCTTTCTTTCTTTCTTTCTTTCTTTCTTTCTGTGCTCCTCAGGCTAAGTCATTTCTGACATATCTAGGTCTGACAGTCATGACCTAGCTTCAGGTTTGCTGATTCTTTTTTCTGCTTGCTCAAATCTGTTATGGAAACCTTTTGTGAATTTTTGTTATTGTACTTTTTTTTAAAGATTTTATTTATTTATTAGAGAGAGAGAAGAGAGAGTGAGTGAGAGAGCACAAACTGGGGGAAGGGGGAGAGGCAGAAGGAGAGGGAGAGGGAGAAGCAGACTCCCCACTGAGCAGGGAGCCTGATGTGAGGCTTGATCCCAGGACCCTGGGATAATGACCTAAGCTGAAGGCAGATGCTTAACCAGCTGAACCACCCAGGTGCCCATTATTGTAATTTTTAGCTCCAGAATTTCTTTGGTTCCTTTTTCATAAAATTTCTATCTCCATTAATATTCTCTCTTTGTTGAGACATTGTTGTAAAGGTTTCCTTTAGCTTTTTTTTCAACTGTTCTTTAGTTCTTTAAACATATTTAAGATTAGCTGATTGAAAGTTTTGCCTTGTAAGCCCAATGTCTATACTTATCAGGGACATTATCAGTTAATTCTCCTTGTGATTACATCATACTTTTTTTTTTTTGCATACTTTGTAACTTTTATTGAAGACTGGATATTTAAAATATTATAATGTGATACCTCTGGGAATCAGATACTTCCCCCTCCTTAGGGTTTACTTTTATAGTTTGCTGTAGGTTATAATTGTTCATTTGTTTAATGAATTTTCTACACCATTTTTGTAACATCTGTATTCTTTTTTATGTGTAGTCTCTGAACTGTTTAGCTTGCATTTAGCTTCTGTGTTGGCAAAAAAAAAGAACAAAACAAAAAAGAAAGAAAGGAAGGAAAGAAAAGATAAAAGAAACAAAAGAAAAGAAAAGAAAAGAAAAAAAACTCTTCAGGTTCTTGCAGGTTTGCTTTGTGTTAGGGGGTACTCTTTCAAGTCAGCAAGGCTGTTTACAGCTTAGCCTTAGCCTTTTCTTCCTGCTTGTGCTGAGCCTAAAGATCGGTCAGAGGTGAAAGCCTGGACTTCTTAGGTTTTGCTCTAAGCATATGCCCTGTCCTGGTCATGCATGCAACTTTCTGTATTCTCCTGTTTACATGGATGTTTCAAAGGGCCCTCATCTTGTTTTTTTTGTTAAAAAGAAATGCCCTTGCTCTTCCTCCCAGGCTTTAAATATGTCTGTTGTTTGCCTCAACTGTAATCTCTTGCTTTTGGTGGCAGTGGGTTGCTCATTTGTCTTACATGGGTCTTAACCTCTGAATAGTGTTTTCAGTCCTCTGAGTAGTTGCTTTTTCACTCTAGAGAGTTCTGAGTTAAGTGAAACAAAGTCAAGAACCTTGCATCACCCCTTCTACAAGCCCCCAGACAGGTTAAAACACACAAACATAATTCTTTGGGAATTAGGTCTTCTCTACTCTTTCACACACCAGGGACCAAAGTCCCATAGTGGGAATATAGGCTATCCTCAATATCACTGTCAAGCTGGGGAAGGGGACAGGGCAAGAGCAAGTGTAAATGCCATAGAGCTTTCCTACCATTCTAAAGTTCCCTTTTTTTCTTGATTCAGTATTTACTAGATTGCTATAAATCTTTGATTAATTTTCAGAGTTCTGACAAAATTGATTTTGACAATTTTTGCTTTTTCTTTGATGTTTCTGTGGAGGGATAGGCCCTTGGAGTTATTTATTCCACCATTTTTGCTGACATCATCTCTACAAATGGGTTTATGTTTGTAAATGTTTTAAAAAATCAAAAGAATGCTATTTCATGGCCTGTGAAAATGTTATGAAATTAAAATTTCAGTGCCCTTGAATATTTATTGGAACATATCCACACTCATTCATTTAACTATTGTCTTTGTCTGTTTTCATGCTACAGTGGTAGAGTTGAGTAGTTGGGGCAGAGATATTTCTGCAGCCAAAAATAGTTTCAGTGTCCCTTTACAGCAAAAACTTGCCTGTAACCCTGTTTTAAAGTACCTCGGCCTCTAATTTTCTATTCTTCTAACCCCCAAGTTGTTGTTATAGAAATCTCATCCAAAATTGTTTTGATTTGTTTGAAGTCTCAGTTTGGTTTACAAGGAGCTTCTCAATCTGATCTCAACCTGCTGTTTAAGCCTTACCTCCCATCCCTTCTCAAGGTTCTTCCTAATTATTTTACACTTCTTACTTTTTCCCTTAAATGGCATGCTCTTTCATGGTGTTTATTCATTGCCAAATGCCATTATTTCTTGGAATAGTCTTTCAAACTTTTTTCACTTTTGAAAATTTGGCTGTCTCTGGAATGGGTTGAATAATGGCTCCCTAAGAAATATGTTCAACTGGAACCCGTGAAGGTGATCTTATTTGGAAAAAGGATTGTTGTAATCAAGGTGAATATCTTGAGGTAAGATCTGGATTAGCATAGGACCTCATCCAATGACAAATTTCCTTAAAGGAAAAGAGAAGGGGAAAAGACACACAGAAGAGAAGGTGATACGAAGACAGAGGCAGAGATTGGAGTGATGCATCTACAAGCCGGCAGCCATCAGAAACTAGGATAGAAGAACAGAATGGAGTCTCCCTCATAACCTCTAGAAGGAACAGAGCCTACCAACACCATGATTTCAGACTTCTGGCCTCTAAAACTATGAGAAAACAGATTTCTGTCATTTCCAGCCAAAGTTTGAAATAATTTGTTAAGGCAACCCTCATCCTTTAAAGACCTGGATCATTTTATGAGGGGTCACTTGATTGCTCTTGACCTGGACCAAATTATTTGCTCATTCCTCTTTTGTATTATAACATTTACCATGTTACGCTTCAATCTGTGTGTTTAAATATTTATCTTCTCTAACAGCTATGAACTTGCTCTTCATACTTAACATGTTATCTGGCCTACAGTAGTACTCGGTGTTTATTGAATGACTGAATCATAGTAGAATATCAAGAGACATAGCAAGCATTGCTTGGAGTCCGATTATTAACATTCTACATTTGGTTCTGACATATAAAACCTTGGTCAAATGTCATGTTGGTCCTTAGCTTGCTCTTTGATGTACTATGAGAGTGGGATTAAGGCCTTTCTAGCTCCAAAATTTTAATATGCATTGTTTCTTTTGTATGATTTCTTTCATGTCATTCTCTCTTTCTGAGATAGAATCTGGGGAATAATATCTTTTAGATTTTTCAGGGCAAACTACTACACTAGTAACACTGAGGATTTTTAAAAGGACTTTAAAGATTTTCCTCCCTTCTTTTATTTGTGGAACAAAATTGGAAGTAATATGATAGGGATATGCGAAAGAATTTCTGTTGATACTTTCATAGTATACAAATTTTGTTGCTTTAAGAGTTGATTTTTTATGCTTTGATAATGAATCTAGTTTCAGAACTAAATTTTTTTCAGAAAATATTTTATAATAGTAGTTATTGATCATTTAAGGTGTATATATTGGTACTTTAAAAATAGATGCATATAAAACACATGAAATTTACTATATAAATAACAAACTCAACTGTAATATGCATAACTAGTTTATTATTTGTAATCAAATCTGAAATGGATTTTCTTTTTATGTATAGTTCAATTATATATTTTTCCCTCTATTGTCTATCTTCAGTATTTCTGTTGTGGTAAAATGCTAATACATCAGTTAGTTGATGATATGTACACTTGTGTATCCACATGTTAGGAAACCAAGTTAAAAGCCAACAAAACATATTATTTGTACGTTATTTGCATCATTGAAGATGCACCTTTATATAGGCCCTTTTTCACAGTGCTATTAGAACTTTGACTCATCAAATCACTTACAAGGTAATTATTAAAAGGTAATTATTCCCACAGAGATAAGAAAATAGAATTGTCAGTATAGTTATAGAATCAAGGCTAAAAGTGAAATCACTAGCTGAATTTGAGTCAGAAGTTGAAAACCCAACTTCACAGTGAAGCCAAGTGTTTTTTGAAAAGGAATTAGGAATCCTTATAATAAAAGCTCCTTAATTTTGGGAGCACTTAAAAACCACTCCACTTGCTTAAGCTGGAAGGAAACCTAGAAATCTCTTGTGTTCCACATTTAGGTCTTTTCTCCCATGCTGTTCTCAGAATTTTCTATTTTTCAGGACAACACATTTTTATTGAGAATCTCTTATGTGCATGGATCTGTACCATAGGTTATAAGAATGCAATTTGATTTGATACTTAAACTCAAGAATTATGTAGTCTTTTCTTCGTGATCATGTAAGACATGTACAATACAGATACTTTCTTGTTGTAAATCTAAGTGATGCAGTCCAGAAAAGATGAGAAAAGGCAGCAATCAGTGCAGATCAGTGTTTTGTGAAAGCCTCCCAACAGGAGATGAAACAAGAGCTGGGCCTTCTGGGAATGGATGATACTGGCATGGCAGGGAGAAGACAAGCATGAGATAAAGAGGCAAGAATAAGAGTAACATTCATGAGGACAGTGGAGCGATACATTGATAAGTGAATATTAACTATAGGATGTGAGTCAGGCTGGAGAGATTGCATTTAAATCACCCTAGAAATATAGTGTTGTATCCTTTAAAGTCTCATGGAAGACTGAACTCTTTACTAACTGAAAGAACTTCATGGTTCTTTGAAATAGAAATCCAATCCCCAGATTTATAAAATCTTGGGAATAAATTATTAGGCCTACTTAGATTTTCATGTGTAGTAAATATATCACAAGTCTCCCTGTACAGGTCCTAAGATATCTCATATTGAATTGGGAGTGGTAAATTCATTTTTGACATGGCAGTGCATGACAAGTTCATTTTATCTCACTCTCCTACAATGTTTAAATTATTTATTTACTTAATTAATTGTAGTGTTTACTTATTTATTAATCATGTAACTATACTGGCATTTATGTTTCCTTTTTTTTGGTGGGAATGTCAATTGATAGATTAATCCATTAGTCCATTAATTAATTAATTAATTCCTTATATACCAACCTACCACAATCGCCAAAAGATAATTGAAGACATTCTTGGAAATGGCAGGACCTGGATTGGGAATCATGGCCTACAAAATTTCCATTTCTCCATTAACATCCCTGGTGCATTTCCTTTTATCATTTCCTGCTATAAGAGAGCAATTTCCATCTACAGTTTGAACTGATTCTGGAATATGAGAAGAGTTTATTTTATTGACAGTAATTATAAGGAAGAATGAAGGGCAATTGTTATAGATTTTTTTTTTCTTTCAAAGTAAGGTCACTTTAGAATTTAACCTAATTCCAGTCAAAATTTTTTGTTTTGTTTTGTTTTTTGTTACATGCATGTAATATTTCTTTTTTTTTGTAAAGTTGAAATTTTTAAAAAAAAATTTTATTATGTTATGTTAGTCACCATACAATACATCATTAGTTTTTGATGTGGTGATCCACGATCCATTGTTTTCGTATAACACCCAGTGCTCCATGCAGTACGTGCCCTCCTTAATACCCATCACTGGGCTAACCAATCCTCCCTCCCCCCTCCCCTCTAAACCCTGTTTGTTTCTCAGAGTCCATAGTCTTTCATGGTTCATCTCTCCCTCCAATCCCCCCCCCCATTTTTCCCTTCCTTCTCCTAATGTCCTCCATGCTATTCCTTATGTTCCACAAATAAGTGAAACCATATGATAATTGACTTTCTCTGCTTGACTTATTTCACTTAGCATAATCTCCTCCAGTCCCATCCATGTTGATGTAAAAGTTGGGTATTCATCCTTTCGGATTGGCTGAGTAATATTCCATTGTATATATGGACCACATCTTCTTTATCCATTCATCTGTTGAAGGGCATCTCGGCTCTTTCCACAGTTTGGCTATTGCAGACATTGCTGCTATGAACATTGGGGTGCATATGGCCCTTCTTTTCACTACATCTGTGTCATTGGGGTAAATACCCAGTAGTGCAATTGCTGGGTCATAGGGTAGCTCTATTTTTAAATTTTTGAGGTACTTCCACACTGTTTTCCAAAGTGGCTGTACCAACTTGCATTCCCAACAACAGTGTAAGAGGGTTCCCCTTTCTCCACAACCTCTCCAACATTTGTTGTTTCTTTCCCTGTCCATTTTTGCCATTCTAACTGTTGTAAGGTGGTATCTCAATGTGGTTTTGATTTGAATTTCCCTGATGGCTAATGATGATGAACATTTTTTCATGTGTCTGTTAGCCATTTGTATGTCTTCTTCAGAGAAGTGTCTTTTCATATCTTCTGCCCACTTTTTGACTTGATGATTTGTTTTTTGGGTGTTGAGTTTGAGAAGTTCTTTATAGATCTTGGATACCAGCCCTTTATCTGTAGTGTCATTTGCAAATATCTTCTCCCATTCTGTGGGTTGCCTCTTTGTTTTGTTGACTGTTTCCTTTGCTGTGCAGAAGCTTTTTATCTTGATGAAGTCCCAAAAGTTCATTTTTGCTTTTGTTTCACTAGCTTTTGGAGATGTATCTTGAAAGAAGTTACTGTGGGCGATGTCAAAGAGATTACTGCCTATGTTCTCCTCTAGGATTTTGATGGATTCCTGTCTCACATTGAGGTCTTTCATCCACTTTGAGTTTATCTTTGTGAATGGTGTTAGAGAATGGTCGAGTTTCATTCTTCTGCATGTGGCTGTCCAATTTTCCCAGCACCATTTATTGAAGAGACTGTCTTTTTTCCATTGCATGTTTTTTCCTGCTTTGTCAAAGATTATTTGACCATAGAGTTGAGGGTCCATATCTGGGTTCTCTGTTCTGTTCCATTGGTCTGTATGTCTGTTTTTGTGCCAGTACCATGCTGTCTTGGTGATCACAGCTTTGTAATATAGCTTGAAATTGGGCAATGTGATGCCCCCAGCTTTGTTTTTCTTTTTCAACATCTCCTTGGCGATTCAGGGTCTTTTCTGATGCCATAAAAATTTTAGGATTGTTTATTCCAGCACTTTGAAAAATGTCATTGGAATTTTGATTGGGATGGCATTGAAGGTATAGATTGCTCTGGGTAGCATAGACATTTTAACAATGTTTATTCTTCCAATCTGTGAGCATGGAATATTTTTCCATCTTTTTGTGTCTTCTTCAATTTCTTTCATGAGTGTTCTGTAGTTCCTAGAGTATAGATCCTTTACCTCTTTGGTTAGGTTTATTCCGAGGTATCTTATGGTTTTTGGTGCTACTGTAAATGGAATCGTTTCTCTAATTTCTCTTTCTACAGTTGTGTTGTTAGTGTATAAGAAAGCAACTGATTTCTGTGCATTGATTTTGTATCCTGCCACATTACTGAATTGCTGTATGAGTTCTAGTAATTTGGGGGTGGAGTCTTTTGGGTTTTCCACATAAAGTATCATGTCGTCTGCAAAAAGAGAGAGTTTGACTTCTTCTTTGCCAATTTGGAATACCTTTTATTTCTTTTTGTTGTCTGATTGCTGTTGCTAGGACTTCTAGTATTATGTTGAACAATAGTGGTGAGAGTGGGCATCCTTGACATGTTCCTGATCTTAAGGGAAAGGCTCTCAGTTTTTCCCCATTGAGGATGATATTTGCTGTGGGTTTTTCATAGATGGATTTTATGAACTTGAGGAATGTTCCCTCTATCCCTATACTCTGAAGAGTTTTAATCAGGAAAGGATGTTGTATTTTGTCGAATGCTTTTTCTGCATCAATTGAGAGGACCATATGGTTCTTATCCCTCCTCTTATTAATGTGTTCTATCATATTGATTGATTTGCAAATGTTGAACCACCCTTGCATCCCGGGGATAAATCCCACTTGGTCGTGGTGGATGATCCTTTTAATGTATTGTTGGATCCTATTAGCTAGGATTTTGTTGAGGATTTTGGAATCCATATTCATCAGAGATATCGGTCTGAAATTCTCCTTTTTGATGGGGTCTTTGCCTGGTTTGGGGATTAAGGTAATGCTGGCCTCATAGAACGAGTTTGGAAGTTTTCCTTCTGTTTCTATTTTTTGAAACAGCTTCAATAGAATAGGTATTATTTCTTCTTTGAATGTTTGGTAGAATTCCCCAGGGAATCCATCAGGCCCTGGACTCTTGTTTTTTGGGAGGTTTTTGATCACTGCTTCAATCTCGTTACTGGTTATTGGCCTATTCAGGTTGTCCATTTCTTCCTGTTTCAGTCTTGGCAGCTTATAGGTTTCCAGGAAGGCCTCCATTTCATCCAGATTGCTCAGTTTATTGGCATAGAGTTGTTGATAATAATTTCTAATAATTGTTTCTATTTCCTTTGTGTTAGTCGTGATCTCTCTCTCTCATTCATAATTTTATTAGTTTGGGTCCTTTCTCTTTTCTTTTGGATAAGTCTGGCCAGTGGTTTATCAATCTTATTAATTCTTTTGAAGAACCAACTTCTAGTTTCGTTGATCTGATCTGTGTTTCTGGTTTCTAATTCATTGATTTCTGCTCTAATTTTAATTATTTCTCTTCTAATGCATGGCTTAGGCATCGTTTGTTGCTTTTTCTCTAGTTCTTTAAGGTGTAGAGTTAGTTGGTGAATTCGGGATTTTTCTATTTTTTTGAGTGAGCCTTGGATGGCTATGTATTTCCCCCTTAGGACTGCCTTTGCAGTATCCCATAGGTTTTGGACCAATGTGTTTTCATTTTCATTGATTTCCATGAATTGTTTAAGTTCTTCTCTGATTTCCTGGTTGACCCAAACATTCTTGATCAGAGTGGTCTTTAGCTTCCAAGTGTTTGAATTTCTGCCAAATTTTTTCTTGTGATTGAGTTCCAGTTTTAAAACACTGTGGTCTGAGAATATGCAGGGAATAATCTCAATCTTTTCGTATCAGTTGAGACCTGATTTGTGACCCAGTATGTGGTCTATTCTGGAAAAAGTTCCATGCGCTCTCGAGAAGAATAAGTGTTCTGTTGTTTTAGGGTGGAATGTTCTATAAATATCTATGAGGTCCATCTGGTCCAATGTATCATTCAAAGCTCTTGTTTCCTTGTTGATTTTCCGCTTAGATGATCTGTCCATTGCTGAGAGTGGAGTATTGAGGTCTCCTACAATTAACATATTGTTATCAACATGACTCTTTATTTTGGTTAACAGTTCGCTTATGTAGATGGCTGCTCCCATGTTGGGGGCATAGATATTTATAATTGTTAGATCTTCTTGTGGGATAGACCCTTTAAGAATGATATAGTGTCCTTCTGTGTCTCTAATTACAGACTTTAGTTTAAAATCTAATTTGTCTGATATAAGAATTGCTACCTCAGCTTTCTTCTGAGGTCTGCTGCATGGAAGATCGATCTCCATCCCTTCACTTTCAGTCCTGATGTATCTTTAGGTTCAAAATGAGTCTCTTGTAGACAGCATATGGATGGGTCCTGTCTTTTTATCCAATCTGCAACCCTGTGCTGTTTTATGGGAGCATTTAGGCCATTCACATTGAGAGTGATTATTGAAAGATATGAATTAATTGTCATCATGTTGCCTGTGAAGACGTTGTTTTTATAGATTGTCCCTGTAAATTTCTGTTGTATATCGCTCTTGGGGTCTTTCTCCTTTTATAGAACCCCCCTTAATATTTCTTGCAGGGCCGGCTTAGTGGTCACATATTCTTTCAGTTTCTGCCAGTCGTGGAAGCTCTGCATCTCTCCATCCATTCTAAATGACAGCCTTGCTCGATAAAGTATTCTTGGCTGCATGTTCTTCTCATTTAGTACCCTGAATATGTCTTGCCAGGCCTTTCTGGCTTGCCAGGTCTCTGTGGATAGGTCTGATGTTATTCTGATGTTCCTCCCTCTGTACATAAGGAATCTCTTCCCCCTAACTGCCCTTAAGATGGTTTCCTTGGTTCTAAGATTTGCAGGTTTTACTATTACATGCCAGAGTGTTGGCCTGTTTTCCTTGATCTTGGGAGGGGTCCTCTCTGCCTCTAGGACACGAATGTTTGTTTCATTCCCCAGATTAGGGAAGTTCTGAGCTAGGATTTGTTCAAATACATCTTCTAGTCCTCTCTCTCCACTCCCTCTGGGATTCCAATTATTCTGACATTGGAACGCTTCATGGTGTCACTTATTTCTCTGATTCTATTTTCATGGATTCTGAGTTGTTTTTCCCTGGCCTCCTCTTTCCCCTTTTTATCTATTATATTGTCTTCCAGGTCGCTTATTCTCTCTTCTGCCTCACTTACCTTAGCTGTTAGATTATCTAGATTGGATTGGATCTCATTGATAGCATTTTTAAGTTCTGTCAATTCACCTTTCATTTTTGCCCTTAGAGACTCTATGTTGCCATTAATTGATTTCTCCATTCTAGCCATTGTCTTCACAATTGCTAGCCTGAATTCTATCTCTGACATCTTGGTTATATCTGCATCCATTTGTAAATCTGCAGCATAAGTCATAATCTCTGAGTCTTTTCTATTTTGGGGGTTCCTTCTCCTAGTCATTCTGTTGATGGGTGTTTGAGGGAATGTAAAGAGTCCAAATTATTGACCAGAACCCAAGCAAGATGCACCGGTTTTCTTGGGACCTTAGGGTTGCTGGCCTCTTGTTTTCCCAGCCTGTCTTCTGGGGGAGGGGCCTGCTGCACTGTTACTCAGGCAACCCTGTTTGGGCGGAGTTGCCCTGCGCCCCTGTGGCAGGGGATGGGCTCAGTGGGACTCAGTCTTTGGGGCTTTTTTTCTCTGGCGCCTTTCCCTGGCGGCTTTCCGCATCTCTTCTGAGAGTCAGAGCAGAAGAGACCGTTTCCAACCCTCTGCCTCAGAGCAGAGACCACAGTCTGTTCTTCAGTGAGCTCTCCAGACCACACTGTCTCCGTTTCTGTCCGTGCTGCTATAAACTGCAGCGTCCTGGGTTGTGCGCCCCTCCGCAGGGCTCCCAGTCCTGCCTCCAGGTCGGGGCGCGTCTCTGCCCTTTGTGCTTCTAAAACCACCAGCTGCTCCCAGTTCGCACGCGGGACCCCGCCACTCCACGTTTCCGACCCAGGGCCTGCCCTAACATCCTTTCCCCGCCGCTACCAGTCTGCGAGTCTGTGCCCCGTCCCCAGCGCGCGAGGCTGTCGCTCACTGGTGGTGTAGGATCCCCACGGCCAGGCACCCTCCCACTGCCGTTTATCCTCCGATATCTGCCCGTGGAATCATGGCTCCCACTTCGTACCTCAAAACCAACCACCTGCGATATTCTGCTTGTATAGATTCAGATCTTCTTACATCTCAGGCTGGTTTCGTGGGTGCTCAGAGTGGTCTGGTAGATATCCAGCTCAATTCCGGGGACCAGTTGAAATAGGGTCCCCTACTCCTCCACCATCTTTCCTTCTCCATAATATTTCTTTTTTAAAAAATTTATTTGTTTTCATTTAAGTTAAATTAATATATAATTTATTATTGGTTTCAGAGGTAGAGGTCAGTGATTTATCCGTCTTATATACCCAGTGCTCATTACATCATGTGCCCTCCTAATGTCCATCACCCAGTTACCCCATCCCCTCAGCCACTCTCCTCCAGCAACCCTCAGTTTGTTCCCTATGCTTAAGAGTCTCTGATAGTTTGTCTCCCTCTCTGATTTTGTCTTGTTTTATTTTATCCTCTCTTCCCCTGTGATCTTCTGTTTTGTTTCTTAAATTCCACATACCAGTGAGATCATATGCTAATTGTCTTTCTCTGATTGACTTATTTCGCTTAGCATAACACCCTCTAGTTCCATCCACGGTGTTGCAAATGGCAAGATTTCAGTTTTTCTGGTGGCTGGGTAATATTCCATTGTGTATATATATATACCACATCTTCTTTATCCATTCATCTATCGATGGACATCTTTCTTTCCATAGTTTGGCTATTGTGGACATTGCTGCTATAAACACTGGGGTACAGGTGACCCTTCAGATCACAACATTTGTATCCTTTAGGTAAATACCTAGTAGTGCAATTGCTGGGTCGTAGGGTAGCTCTATTTTCAACTTTTCAACTCCATACTGTTTTCCAGAGTAGCTGCACCAGCTTGCATTCCCACCAACAGTGTAGAAGGGTTCCCCTTTCTCTGCATCCTCACCAACATCTGTGATTTCCTGAGTGGTTAATTTTAGCCATTCTGACTGTTGTGAGGTGGTATCTCATGGAGGTTTTGATTTGTATTTCACTGATGCCAAGTGATGTTGAACATTTTCTCATGTGTCTGTTGGCCATTTGGATGTCTTCCTTGGAGAAATGTCTGAAATGTCTTCTGCCCATTTCTTAATTGGATTATTTATTTTTTGGGTGTTGAGTTTGATAAGTTCTTTATAGATTTTAGATACTAGCCCTTTATCTGATAAGACATTTGCAAATATCTTCTCCCATTCTGTCAGTTGTCTTTTGGTTTTGTTGACTGTTTCCTTTGCTGTGCAAAAGCTTTTTGTCTTGATGAAGTCCCAATAGTTCATTTTTGCTTTTGTTTCCCTTGCCTTTGGAGACATGTCTAGCAAGAAGTTGCTGTGGCCGAGGTCACAGAGGTTGCTGCCTGTGTTCTCCTCTAGGATTTTGATGGATTCCTGTCTCACATTTAGGTCTTTCATCCATTTTGAGTGTATTTTTGTGTATGGTGTAAGGAAATGGTCCAGTTTCATTCTTCTGCATGTGGCTGTCCAATTTTCCCAACACCATTTGTTGAAGAGACTGTCTTTTTTCCATTGGATATTCTTTCCTGCTTTGTCGAAGATTAGTTGACCATAGAGTTGAGGGTCCATTTCTGGGCTCTCTATTCTGTTCCATGGATCTGTGTCTGTTTTTGTACCAGTACCATACTCTCTTGGTGATTACAGCTTTGTAATAGAGCTTGAAGTCCGGAATTGTGATGCCATCAGCTTTGGTTTTCTTTTTCAACATTCATTTGGCTATTTGGGGTCTTTTCTGGTTCCATACACATTTTAGGGTTATTTGTTCCAGCTCTGTGAAAAAAGTTGATGGTATTTTGATTGGGATTGCATTGAATATATAGATTGCTCTAGGTAGGACAGACATTTTAACAATATTTTTTCTTCCAATCCATGAGCATGGAATGGTTTTCCATTTCTTTGTATCTTCCTCAGTTTCTTTCATGAGTGTTCTATAATTTTCTGAGTACAGATCCTTTGCCTCTTTTGTTAGGTTTATTCCTAAATATCTTATGGTTTTGGGTGCAATTGTAAATGGGATTGACTCCTTAATTTCTCTTTCTTCTGTCTTACTGTTAGTGTATAGAAATGCAACTGATTTCTGTGCATTGATTTTATATCCTGGCACTTTGCTGAATTCCTGTATGAGTTCTAGCAATTTTAGGGTGGAGTCTTTTAGGTTTTCCACATAGAGTATCATGTCATCTGCAAAGAGTGAGAGTTTGACTTCTTCTTTGCTGATTCAGATGCCTTTTATTTCTTTTTGTTGTCTGATTGCTGAGGCTAGGACTTCTAGTACTGTTGCCAGTCAAAATTTAAAATGTGAATATTCTATGACATTTGAAGTCTACTAAATCTGAATCAGCAGAAATAAAAATTTGTCAGAGAGCATGGGCCCCATTTCTTCAAGGTAATTACTCTCCCATGAAGATGAATTATGCTTGCTTTCTGTTACAGTCATGTTGTATATACTGAATTTGCTAAGCAAGAGGGAAAGGAGATCTAGTCTTACATTGCAATCCCTGGGCCACAAAAGAAGACTACCAGGTTTATTTGTTATTCTTTCTCCAAACTGTTGTGGACTAAATTTTTCTTCCCTTCTATCTTTGGGGGTATTGGTCATTGACAGGTTGACCATGTACTTTATCATTCAAGCCAGGATACTTTTAAAGCTAAAAGGATGCACTAAAAATTAACAGGCATTAATTAATCTATAAGAAGAATAAACTAGGTGTGTCCTGGGCAGACCAGACATATGGTCACCTTCTGCTTAAAATGCAAGCCTTTTCTATTATCAGTTATAGCTGTGAATATCATCTACACTGGCCCAAACTCCACCCTGACCCTCTCAAACCCTTCTAATACATGTTTTAGAATTTTGAATCCATGATCGATAAGCTTCCTCCATCCTTAACCTTTTGAGAGCAGCGGAGTATAGCAGTTAAGAGCACGGACTAAGGAATCAGAGAGGCTTAAGTTGAATCCTAGCTATGACACTTATTAATTAGCTGCATGATGTGGGCAAATTACTTCATTTCCCTATACTTAAAAGCTAATCAAAAGCCTTTGTGCTCATCTATGTATTGCAGCATACTTAGGCTTGGCTTTTCTCTTAGGTACCTTTAACATAAGAATACTTCTGTCTTTCCTTTTGGACCCCTCACTCATAAGATTACCCAGAGAAGGGGCGTCTGGGTGGCTCAGTTGTTAAGTGTCTGCCTTCGGCTCAGGTCATGATCCCAGAGTCCTGGGATCGAGCCCGGCATCGGGCTCCCTGCTCAGCGGGAAGCCTGCTTCTCCCTCTCCCACTCCCCCTGCTTGTGTTCCAGCTCTCGCTGTCTCTGTCTCTGTCTCTGTCAAATAAATAAATAAAATCTTAAAAAAAAAAAAAAGATTACCCAGAGAAGCATCCTCCAATTTCCTGCATGGAAGACATAAACATGGATGCCAAGTTTCAGACAGATGAGTATGGATAAAGGGTAGGGGAGTGGATCGTATCGTTCTGATCTCTATTTCCCTTCTGCTCTCCTCTGTAAAATGAAGGAGGAGGGGCAGCTAACTAGCTATGTAGAATAAGTGAGGGGGTCTGAGGCTCTTTCTGCATCTTAAACTTTAACCAGTTCTCTTATTTTTTTAGCCTCACCCTCATCTCTACTTGTAGAGGTAGCTGGTGCCTCCAATTTCTGGATATGGGTTCTGTGGTATAACTGCAAATTGCCTATGGATTTTCTCATTGCCAATTTAAAATTTAACTTGCTTGAATCTTTTCAATCAGTTGCTTTTTTAGCTTACTTCCCCACCCCTAACCCCTGCAGTTTCTCATTTCCTATACTCATTGCCTTATAGATTTATGCCTTAAAAATCCTACTGTCATTTTTTAAATTTTTTTAAAGATTTTATTTATTTATTTGAGAGAGAGAGAATGAGAGAGAGAGCACATGAAAGGGGGGAGGGTCAGAGGGAGAAGCAGACTTCCTGCCGAGCAGGGAGCCCGATGCGGGACTCGATCCAGGGACTCCAGGATCATGACCTGAGCCGAAGGCAGTCGCTTAACCAACTGAGCCACCCAGGCACCCTCTTATTGTCATTTTAATGAGGTTTATTGAGGGGACAAACGTAAATGAATGTGTTCAATTTGCCTTCTTTACCCAGATCTAAAGAATATATTTTTTAAAAATTTTACTTATTTATTTGAGAGAGAGAGAGAGAATGCAAGTCGGGGAGGGAAAGGTACAAGAAGACTCCACACTGAGTGCAGAGCCCAGTGCAGGGCCCGATCTCACCACCTTGAGATTATGACATGAGCTGATATCAAGAGTCAGAAGCTCAACTGACTGAACCACCCAGGTGCCCCTAAAGAATTTTTTTTTAAAGATTTTATCTATTTATTTGAGAGAGAGAATGAGAGAGAGAGAGAGCACATGAGAAGGGGGAGGGTCAGAGGGAGAAGCAGACTCCCTGCTGGGCAGAGAGTCCAATGCGGGACTCAATCCTGGGACTCCAGGATCATGACCTGAGCCGAAGGCAGTTGCTTAACCAACTGAGCCACCCAGGCGCCCAAGAATATTTTTTAATTAGATATTTTTCTCTTACTTATCAATATGTAGGAAAGAAGTTGGTTTTGGTATAGCATCTTTTCAGAACTCTCTTATTAATTCTAAAAATGAGTCTGTAAATTCTCTTGGGTTATTCTGTATCTAATTAACTATACAAATCACGTCAGTCTGTTTTCTGCTCTTAACACTTGACCAAATTGCTCTTGCTAGGACTACCAGTTTCCTCCATGTTGCTAAATTCAGGGGACACTTTTCTATTCTAATCGTAATTTGTGTGTTTCGGCAACAGCCTGCACAAATTACCCATTCCTCCTTGAGGTTCTCTTCTTTCTTAGCTTCTTTAACATCTTATCTCCCAGTTTTTGTTATACTTCTCTGGATCCTCTTCCCCTCTGATGGCTCTCCTCCTTCAGCCACTTGGAGTTTCTTAGAGCTTATACCTGGGCTCTTTTCTGCTACTTTGTTATCATCACCATCAACTACCAACAACTATTATTATCCTTATTACTATATAATTAGCTTTCACAACTCCCGTGGCTCGTTTAGAATACCAGATTTTTATGCCATAAGCTTGAAAAATCAAGACTCTACAAATTTCCTAATTGTTCAAGCAATTGATAAATTGGCAGACATATTATGACTTACAGGGTAGGAAAAATGAGATTTAAGGAGGAAAAATATTAATTGTAAGAAATGCAGGAAACACCTAAGAAATTCTTATGTTTCAATCTTCAAGAACTTGGCAATAATAAGCTTACTTCAAAATTCCAATCTGGGTTTATAGGTAGCCAACCAAACTAGTTGGTATGGTTTGCTGCAGCCAACTACCAGAATCAATATGATAGTCCCAACTGTATTAGTGATACAGCACACAGTGTATTGTTAAGTGCTTCCATGGTGAACTGGATTGACTGGTTTGGCCATGTGAAGAATTCATATATTGGTATAAGTTCAATATACCTGAATGGTTTAAATGAGTTTATTCAAGTATGGAAAATAACTTTATTATGAAGCCTACAAAGCAACTCTTCATGAAAATTTTGAGCTTTAGTGAATTATTCATACCCAAAGAATATATCTGTTTCAAACAGATGTGCAGTTATGCACATAGTCTAGCTATAAGACCTTTGTTATATACATCTCTGTCTCTATATCTGCCACCTATTTCACATCTGTAGTTTGTATTCTCATTTTCTTACTTATGTCTTTTGAGGAACAGAAGTTTTTAATTTTGATGAAGTCTAATTTCTCAATTTTTTAAATTTATGGTCACTGCATTTTGTGTCTAAGATATCTTTTCGTTCCTCAAATGTACAAAGGTATTATTCTCTGATTTCTTCTAAAAACCTTATAGTCCAGCAGCTTTTAAACTGTTCTTGCTTCTCACATTGTTGAAGTCCATAATTTCAATTTCATCAGGGTCATTTTTCCAAATCTTAAATATAATGATGTGACTTATCCTTCTTCCACCAATTTCAATCTCATTAGGCCTATTTGCTACCATCTCACCAAATTCTCTAACATGGTTTACAAATCACTTCATCATGTCTTTCTTTGTCAAGGGAACAGCTTACCTCTACCCCCATCCTCTATTACTTTGCATTAGCATTGCCAAACCATTTATAGTTCCCTCAAAACACCACACTCACCTTTGTTTCTGGACTATTGCTGTTTCCCTGCCTGGACTATCTTTTTGCCTATTCATTCCTCTCTTCACCTAGGTAAATGCACTTGTCTCTCAGTATTTATTTTATTTTATTTTTTAAAAAGATTTTATTAATTTGTCAGAGAGAGAGGGCACAAGCAAGGAGCGACAGGCAGAGGGAGAAGCAGGCTCCCCACTGACCAAGGAGCCTGATGCAATGCGGGGCTGGATCCCAGGACCCTGGGATCATGACCTGAGCCAAAGACAGACACTTAACCACTTAACTGACTGAGCCACCCAGGCATTCCTCTCAATCTTTATTTTAATGGTCCTTTCCCTGGGAGGCCTCTCCTGATCTTTGAATACTGGTGCCCTTCCCACATGGTCCCATAGTGCTTTGGGATTTCCACACTATTCTGTACTGGTTATTTACAAGCTGTGTTTCTCACTCCAAGTTCCTGGAAGACCAGAGATGTATCTTGTTTACTATGGTGTCTGCAGTATTCAAAAGAGTTCTTATTACATAAAAGGGATAATGGAATATCTTAGATGGTGGATAAGGCAGGTGAAGATAGCAGCTATGACCTAGTGAACTTGGTTCCTTGAACCTACCATCATTTATAGAAGATATTTGGTAACTCTTTGATTTGCTTTCCATCTTGTGTAACATTATAATACATTAACACATATTTATTGCAGAAATTTCAGGAAAGAATACAGAAAAAATGAAATTATCTATTATACTACATTCTGTAGCTAATAACTGTTATTTTGATGTAATTTCCTCCCAGTCTTTTTTAGTTGTATATGTGTCTTGCATGTTATTTAAAAGTAAAACTTACCCCGATGTTTATAGCAGCAATGTCCACAATAGCCAAACTATGGAAAGAGCCAAGATGTCCATCAACAGATGAATGGATAAAGAAGATGTGGTATATATATACAATGGAATATTATGCAGCCATCAAAAAGAATGAAATCTTGCCATTTGCAACAACGTGGATGGAACTGGAGCGTATTATGCTAAGCGAAATAACTCAATCAGAAAAAGACTTGTATCATATGATCTCACTGATATGAGGAATTCTTAATCTCAGGAAACAAATGGAGGGTTGCTGGAGTGGGGGGGGATGGGAGGCATGGGGTAGCTGGGTGATAGACATTGGGGAGGGTATGTGCTATGGTGAGCGCTGTGAATTGTGTAAGACTGTTGAATCACAGACATGTACCTCTGAAACAAATAATACATTATATGTTTAAAAAAAGAAGAAGATAGTAGGAAGGGAAAAATGAAGGGGGGGAAATCGGAGGGGTAGACGAACCATGAGAGACTATGGACTCTGAGAAACAAACGGAGAGTTCTAGAGGGGAGGGGGGTGGGGAGATGGGTTAGCCTGGTGATGGGTGTTAAAGAGGGCACGTATTGAATGGAGCACTGGGTGATATACACAAACAATGAATCATGGAACACTACATCAAAAACTAGTGATGTAATGTATGGTGATTAACATAACAATAAAAAATGCCAAAAAACCCCACCTTAAATCAAATAGTGTATGCAGTTTTAAATTTTAATCACTATTTCCTAAATAACCACCAATAAATCCATACACAATATGTGACCAAAAATAATGATAATTTAAAAATATAGATATTCAAAATATTCAACAAATAGTTGTTGAGGTATAGCTCTTTAAGGTTCTAGAGAGTCAATTATGAGAAGACACAGTTTTCTCTCTTCAAGGAATTTGGTTACTTTTTATTATTTAAGAATTTTGGTACCAACTGTCCATTCCCAGAAAATTAAATCCACACTCAAAGGATGATTATTTGCTATGATTCATTATATTAAAAATAATACATTACTATTTATTAAATAACTTTCATCACCATTCCAAAAATATTTTTATTAATGGCGATATAGTTGGAATAAATCACTATTTTGAAAGTGACAACAGTAATTGTGAATGAGGCTAGGTAAAATACAAATTTAAGAAAATTAGTAATATTCTTTTACAGTGTCATCTCACATAAAAGTGCCAAATAAGCACTTTTTTTTCATGATTTCCTTCAGAACTGGAATTTTTCATGGATAAGTTGAATTTGAAATGATTTTTTGAAGAAGGACAAATACATAGAAAAGAAATGAAAGATAGGTAATTTTTTATTTTTGGCGGAGTGAGAGGTATGAGCTTAGGTATGGAAAAATGCAAGGCTTATTTGGTTAGAAAAAGTATAAGTAGGAGAATGGGATGAAATTTTATCAGTAGCTTTCAATTAAGAGTCACATCAGAGTTACTTAGGAAACTAAAAAAACATGCCTTCGCTATTCTGATAACTCCTCCGGCCGTTTGAAACAGCTTTCTCTGGTCACCTGCTCACCCCCAACTTTGCCCACTTTAGGTAAGGGAAGGGATGGATACAAATAGTTACCATGTTTTGCTTGAATGAACCCCCTCCTTAGTCAGTGGACTTTGGTTGCCAAGTTGAGGAATTTAGACATTATTCCATTAGCAACTGTAATATGTTGTAGCTTTTGAACCATGCATTTGAAAGGAGAAGGGCTGTGTTTTAGGTAGATCAATATTTTGGTGCTGTGCTAGAGGGATAACAACCATGTTGTAGATTTTCTGTTCTATGAGGCAGGAATACAATATATTGCTTTTTAAACAGGAATAATAATTTAATTTCTTGTGTAGGTGAAACTGTAGTAATATAAAGCCTTTTCTAATGAAGGCTTTTATTGGATATGAAAATTTAGATACTTATCCTTCTTAATTGTTCAAAAGTTGACTGTGAGACTGTGCAAGTAGGTTACTGCTGTTATTAGAACTGTTATAAAAGACGGCTATTTTAAGCAAATAGAACAATCACCTGTAATGCTTATGCCCTCAACTGATGAAAGGCCCAAAGGAAAGGAATTCAAATTCATTTTCTTTATCACTTAAGCATTTTCTGAGAAGAGAGCATCAGTTTAAAGCCTAAGGAAAATGAAAATAAGTAACACTTAGCTCAGTCCATATAGTTGGTTTTTATGAACTAATGAATTTGGAATAAATGTAGTATGATATGGCACTATCCCTGATTTGCTCACTAAGCTTAGGCAAGGAACAGATTCTTGGTGCCTCAATTTTCCCTTCTGTAGGACTAGGATAATATGCCTGTTTTACACATCTCACATGATGGTTCTGAGAATCTTTTCAAATGGTTATTTTCAAATCATATAGCCACACCATTGGATAAAGGTGAGTTCCATTTATGTATTATCTTCTTTTTACCCTTATAAAGTCTTTAAGTTTTCATTTGGTGCAAATGCAGTACAGTAATGAAAATGGTTTCTTCACATTTGGAACAAATTTCAATACTTCAAATGAAACAAGGTTTGTAGTATAAATATGTTTCAAATGATTAAATACTAATTAGTTAGTTACTTGCACTTGACAAATAGTTGAAAACTAATTACTCTTCTAACATTATAAGAATAACTTAGAAACATCTATAAACGACCTGGCTTTGATGTTAAGGCATTAAAAAAAAGATGATATTTTTAGTGTTCAGGGAGAGAATATCCATTCATTTATTCAACAAATGTTTTAGCCCCTATTATGAACCAGACATTATTTTAGACAATGGGATACAGCAGGGTATAAAGCAGACAATAATTGTAGCCCTTACTGTGCTTTCAGAATAATTGTGTTTTCCTTATTCTCTTCAATTGCATTTTAATACTTTAAAAATAAATGTTTGGAAACTTGTGATGGAACAATATGTGGCAAAATGCATGTTTTCTAGTCTATCTGCATGAGTCCACAGAGCCACTGATGATTTCTATTTGCTCATGAAAGCTGATGCTTTTGGTCCTATGTCTGCATATATAGTTATAGACTAATTAATCAGACCAATAAAACAATTGAATGTATATTAAATTTGGCTTACTTTAGTTCTTTTAAAATATTTTGTTTACTTTGTTGATCATGTTTTATAATAATATTTTGAGTTTCTAATATTTTGAGTTTCTAAAAGAAAGAGATTTTATTTTATAATTTTTATTGCCTTTGCTTCAGAGCACAGAGTTCTAAGAAGATATAGCAGTTTCCCTCTTGATTTAAGCAATGTACAAACAAAATTGGATAAAGAAACTGAAAAATCTCACTAGGGCTTGAGTTATCTTGTGAGCCCATGAATTAAATATAAGAATATAAGAAATGTCACACTAGATTAAATTAATTGTCCATGGAACATGTTATTTTATTGAAAAGCATGGTATTCGCTCTCCACAACATTGATCTACTTGAACATAATTATATTTCCTTAGTAATACATTATATATCAATTTTCCACAAATCAATTTTCTACAAAGACCTTCTTTGATCCCATTTCTATTTTCAGTCAGTACTACCTCTTCCGTTATGAGTCTATTACCTCTTGTGTATGCTTCACTTCCATATTCCAATGACTGTATAAACTACTTTTCAAGACACCCACTAGGGTACACTGTAATTTGGAATATATGATTAGCCTATTCATCTCTTTCTTTTAAAAAAATCTTATTCTTGCTCACATTGAAAAGTATAAATTTTTAACTGATTTTATGTGGAAAATTTTACATCCTTTTGCTTATTTAAAATCTAGACCAGTTCCTCTATGATGTCCTTTATGATTGGAGAGCAATGAAAATTGTGCATACATTCCTAAGGAGAATGATCACAATTTTGTTTATGGATAATATTGTTTTATTACCATATAAGAACAATGAGCATTTTGTTGCCTTTCTTGTTACAGCAGCACATTAAATCATTGTCTGGAGATAGTATGTTGGGTGTTCTTTTTGCTCAGTCTCCACTGCATTTGTATGAAATAGATTTTCCAACCCAAAATACTCATAACACTCTCTACCCTGCTACAAATCACATACTGAATGTAATATTCTACACTACTAGCACTGAATAATATTCATACGGACAGCATTTCTGGATTCATGTACCTTTAACATTCTTTGAACTCTTATAGATTAGTATATATGCCTATATGGGTGTATTCACCTGTATTTGTTAATTTTTTTTTTATTTTTTAAAAGATTTTATTTATTTATTTGACAGAGAGAGACACAGCGACAGAGGGAACACAAGCAGAGGGAGTGGGGAAGGGAGAAGCAGGCTTCCTGTGGAGCAGGGAGCCCGATGCGGGGCTCGATCCCAGGACCCTGACGCGGGGCTCGATCCCAGGACCCTGGGATCATGACCTGAGCCAAAGGCAGACACTTAACGACTGAACCACCCAGGCGCCCCTGTATTTGTTAATTTGTATATAATTCATCCTCTTAGTAATTTTTTTCACTCCTACTGATAAAACCTTACCTTAGATGTTTGTAAACATCTTTGTTTAAAAGACTTTTTACTTTGGTAAAGTCTTAATTTCCAGAAAGAGAATGAATATGTGGTTAATTTTGTCTTATTCTTTCTCAGTCCCTTCTTCTTGTCTTATTTTTGTCCTTGTGCCTTCTAATGTTGGTCTAAAATAATTATCAGTAAATTTAATTGACAATATCAAATCGAGACATTTAAAACTAAAAATTCTCTTAACACCTGTACTATTTAATTTATGCATATATAAACCTTCTATGTCAAAATCTCCAAGTGTTTCCTCTTTAAAATGATTTGTTTCAGCCAGCTGGAATGTGTAGTTTTTATTTGGACTGTATTGAGAGCAAATAAATCTGAATATTAATTATTCCCTCAGTAGCAGATTCTTTTCCAAACTATGTCAATGCAATATATTAAAAATATTCAGCTTTGAGGAGTACACATTGAAGCTAAATGTGGACTTCAGAGACATTTCTTTCTCTAATCCTGCAAATCATATGTAATGGTTTACATAAGCACAGAAATCTTTGTACATTCACTGTATCTATGAAATATTCCAGGAAAATCATGGTTAGGGCTTATCTTACTAGAATAGCATTATCTAAAATGGAACTTAAATGGCTATTAGAGGAAGTGAGATACTATGATGCACTGTGAACTCTGGCTTGCTCTTCTTAGAGCAGATGTCTTCCTAAGGGTATAGGTGGAGAACATTTTACCCTATGTGTGAAGTAGAAACTGACTTCTTCCTATTTTCCTTGAGTAAACATACTATTACTTCCAGAACTGAGAAATTTTAGGTCTAAAGGCTGTTACTTGGTTCAGTCTATTATTTGTAGAAAAAGAAAAAAAAATCCTATCCTCTTTATATTGTCTAATTAAAGTCCAGAAGAATCTGACACTTGGGGAAAAAAGCAGAACCAGAAGGGAAAGAGGATCTGTTCTTGACAGGAGGTATTGTTTCCTTTCTTAACTTTCATGGAACACACTAAAAGAGTATTTAAAATCGCCACATGTAGTTTGTCCCTTCCAGCTGGACATGGCACCAGTCCAGAGAATAATGATGACATGAGCAAGGTGATTTTAAAGGGACCCACATAAGCTGATCTCTTTTTTCTGCAGATGACACAAATAGAAAGCTTTGAGCAAGAGTGGAAAGACACACTATCACTTGCCTTTCCCCTCTGAAGAAGCTGGGACACATTCTGCTCAGCCAACATGTTCCCAGAGGAATGTGATTTAACTTTCACTTTTCACACAGTAAGAAGCAACGCTGGAGACCTGTCAGGAGGGTGATAGCAGCCTGGGAGGAATTTGGATAAGTGTTTTTCACTCCAGTGTTTTCATGTGACTTGACTCTCATCTCAATTTAGTTACATCTTGACCTGGAAAATGCTGCCAATGTTTGCCTTTCTTCATTTGGCTTACCTTGATTCATTATATGCATATCCCTCCTTTCCCTACTCCCACCCTGTGCAGCCTTTCCCCCAAAACCTACTAATAGACTTTCTCTAGATGTTTACACATGTATTAACTCTGTTTCCCTCAGTAGGAGCTTTACTTCCAGGGAGGGAAAATGTATTTGGGTCCTTGAAATATATACAAAGAATATTCACCTAAAGCAGTCTAAGATGTTCCCTACTCCTTTTGCCAGATCTGACTATTCATATATCTGGCAGCTTCTTTAAGAACCCTCTGGTAGCAGAGAAATTAATACTTCTTACTTCTCCCTAGCTTTTTTTCCCTCCCCCCCTCCATCAAACGACTGATTTTTATGCATGAGACAATAGACAAGCCTTGGGTGACCTGTTTTTTTCCCCCTCCCCCCTCCCTCTTTTTTCCTTGCGGTAAAATAGTGCTGAAGAAAGAGGGCACTAGTGTACAGCCCAGATCGCATCCTTGCACCGTCTGGATTAGAGCTGAGGCGTCTGCGAACCGAGCGTGGCCCGAGCGGTGTTCTGGCCCGAGGACCATTGTGCTGTCTACCCGGACTCAGGTACGTCTCAAGTCCAATTCTCCAAGCAGACCCAGGTGAGCAGACACCTCCGGGAGGTGAAAACCACCCACAGTGGCAGACACAGTCCCAGTCTATGGGATTTCCTCCTGGTCCCAGGGGCATCTCCGCTTATTTCTTTTAGTCCAGCATCCCTGGGAAGCGTCGGGACCCATGGATGCCTGGGTTGTCTTCCTCCTTTTGCCTGGCTCACCTCCTGTGCTCTTGCTCCCCGCCCGCTCCCGTAGCTCCTTTCTCGTCCGACTCTCACCTTGAGAAAGGGAGCTGGGGAGGAACGAGAGGGAGCCAACTTCAGCCCCACAGGCGGCTGAGATTTGGCGCCTCTGCCCCCGAAGCGGGCGGTTTTGAATATACCTGCAGGAGCACTGCCTCCAAGGAGAAGAGAATGAGAATGGGGGGGGGGGGGGGGGGAGAGTGTGTGTGTGTGTGTGTGTGTGTGTGTGTGTGTGTGTGTGTGTGTGTGTGTGTGTGTGTGTGTGTGTGTGTGTGAGAACGCAGGGAGGAGGGTTAAAAGAGCGAAGTCGGGGGTTGGGAGGGGGTCAAAGAATTGCAAAAGCCGTCCCCTCCAGGCGCAGCGGGGGAATGTTTCTGCAGCGGGACTGAGCACTGTCCAGGGTTCTGAAGAAGACAGCGCTTGAGCTACCGCTGCAAGAGCTACCCAGAAGCTCCCCTCCGCTCCCTTTCTAGAAACGTGCAAAGCCAAAGGTCCCGATTTAGGCGAGTGCAGGGGCTCCCTACACCCCCTCCCTCCACCCTCCATCGTGGGAAACAAATTACCTTATCTGCACCCTTTCTCCCTGAACATCTACAGTAAGCCTGACTTCTTGGGTGTGTGTGGGGTTTGGGGGCGGGGCGGGGGTGTGGGAGACATACCAAACTCCGACATGCCGAGACTTTACCAGGCGTTGCCTTAGTAACTAATATGGATTTCCTCAAACTGGCAAATTATATTTACTACTTGGGTTGTATGTTGAGATCTCTTCAACCCCTCAAAGTTGAAGATGCATTCCTTTTTTGCGTTCATCTTGAAGTACTGTTTACACTCCTTCATAATGAGTTTCCAAATTTCTTCTGGAAAAAGTTGATCTTTTCAAATCCGAAAAGTTCTTCTGAGTTAAAAGCCTTAGCTCCTCCTCTCCTTTATTCCCTTTCTCCGTCAAGTCTGTAAGTGTAATGGGTATTTGGGGACCTGGAAAAGGCTTGAAGCTGAAGGAAGGGGCAGGTCGGCAGGGCTTTGCGCCTCCAGGGACGGATGAGGGCACTGCGGGCAGGACGCACCACCTTCCGCCTTGACCATAGCTGCCTCCCAAGCTGTCCCTCCAGCCGATATCATGATGTGCTGGAATGAAATAGACCGGGCAACTATTAACATCACGGACCCGGAGTTTTGAAACAGGTCCTGTGATAACGGAGCTTTGATCTTCTTCCTTTTTTGTTGGCAGCGTCCAGCTCACGGCTGCCACCACGGCGTCCATTGTACTCTTGACCAGTTTACTTTGATGCACCAGTGAAGAAGGGGGCTCGAATTCCCCTAGAAACGCCTCCAGGACAAGGAGGTGGTCCTGGAGGACCAGGAGGAGGAGGAGGAGGGGAAGGAGGCAGGGGTGCAGGCGGCGAAAGTGTTGGACCAGCGGTGTTGGCAAGCAGGACCGAGCTGGGAGAGGCAGGCGTCGGGCATCTGTCTACGTTGCGAGCCCGCAGAGCCGGCTGGCAGGACCAGCGTGGGAACGCGGCTGGCCGGCTGTGGACGGCGTCCTCAGCACAATGGTCCGGCTCCTCTTGGTTTTTTTCCCAGCGATCTTTTTGGATATGTCCCTTCTTCCCAGGGGACTCGGTAGGAAAGTGTTGCTGGCGGGAGCCTCATCTCAGCGCTCGGTGGCCAGAATGGACGGAGATATCATCATTGGGGCCCTCTTCTCAGTCCACCACCAGCCCCCGGCGGAGAAGGTGCCCGAGAGGAAGTGTGGAGAGATCAGGGAGCAGTATGGCATCCAGAGAGTGGAGGCCATGTTCCATACATTGGATAAAATTAACGCAGACCCGGTCCTCCTGCCCAATATCACTCTGGGCAGTGAGATCCGGGACTCCTGCTGGCACTCCTCCGTAGCTCTCGAGCAGAGCATCGAGTTCATCAGGGACTCTCTGATTTCCATTCGAGATGAAAAGGATGGGCTCAACCGGTGCCTGCCTGACGGCCAGTCCCTCCCCTTAGGCAGGACTAAAAAGCCTATCGCCGGTGTGATCGGCCCAGGCTCCAGCTCCGTAGCCATTCAAGTGCAGAACCTGCTCCAGCTCTTCGACATCCCCCAGATTGCCTATTCTGCCACAAGCATCGACCTGAGTGACAAAACTTTGTACAAATACTTCCTGAGGGTTGTCCCTTCTGACACTTTGCAAGCAAGGGCAATGCTTGACATAGTCAAACGTTACAATTGGACCTATGTCTCTGCAGTCCACACAGAAGGTAGGCATTGCATTTGGGAAGGAAAGGTACAGAGAAAGCGAGTACATTGCATGATGTGCGGTCGTGATCATAGTATTGTCCCAATTTATTAACAGCACTGTGGGGAACAGATTTTACCCTTGTCAGTACACGCCCACCAAGGCTTTGCCTTTTATCCTCATTCTGTAATGATAGTGTACGAAAACTGTGTCCCACTGTGTTTTGGGGATAGTAGGAGTCTTATCAGATACAAACTCTCCATGAACAGCGTCCAACTGAGTCACATTCTGAGTTTGTGTTTGAAAGGCTTGTTTGCCCAAAGTGGTATACTACCCTTAATTAAGTGACTGGCTATGATTTTCCAAGCTTAATAGACTAATCCAATATGAGCAATTAGGAAAACAAAAAAACAAAAACAAAAAAACTTGTTGTCCCCTAAATTGGGCTTGAAAGCTTGATCTTGTCTTGAACAGCTGAAGGTTCTTCTTTGTCTTAATGTGCCCCTTCTTTCACATCCAGAGCTTACCTGTGAATGTTGGATTAATGCAGTCATCTCCCTCAGTATATCAGAAACTTATTTCAAATTCTGGAGTATCTTAGATACAATGGAAAAGTAAATAATTTAAATCATTTATTTATTTTCTATTACCTATGTTAAAATTGTCCAGATGCCCTCACTCCTCCCAAGAATTTTCTTGTTTTTGAGAAATAACACTGGTGACTTCTTGGATTTGAGTTTTGGTTTCTAATTTTTTTCTTCTTACACAGTGACTTTGCTCATTAGAATTTAGTTAGATCAATTACTAATAAAAGGATAATAGATATTAGTTTTAAAATTGATTTTAAAAATGAAATAGATTTACTTGAGGTTCAAAACTTTGATTTTTATAGAATCTTACTTTCATGAATTCTCAAAGTATTTCTTATAAAGATTTCCCTTACTCTCCTCCTCTTAGCCTGTATAGATTTGGGGATAAAATGAGACTTTTGAATCATCTATTCTTAACTCACTTATTATGTTTATAAAGAAACTGATTAAACATTAATGCCTAGGACAATTCATATATATATATATATACATATATATATATATATGTATATATATATATATATATGCTGGCATATGGAAGAGAATCTTGAGGATATTGCTGCATTCATATTTCTTAATATCAAATTATTAAAAGAAAAGCCAGGAAAGAAAGGCATGATTTCATATTCTTTTAACAGTTACACAATATTCAGTTACTGGTGTGAAGTCTGATTTTAGAAATTAAGAAGCATTGTTACTGAAGTGGTTATATGGTGATTGTTAATGAAAGCCAGTGCTTTAATTTATAAAGGGAGCAGTTTTCAGGACAAACAAAAATAATGTAGAATTATACATTATAATTTCAGAGTTTGCTTTTGGGGAAAAAACAACTTCCTGCTGCAATATTGTGACTTCTAACAACTGACTCAAATTTCCGAATCTTCATTTTTAATAGTGAATGGCATACCTCTTTTTTAACAAAATCTCATATAACTTTTTTAAGACACAATTTTAAGTTCAAATGTTAATCTCTTACATATTAATGTCTAATGTTAATTTCCTGTGTTTTAGTGTTTAACATAGTTTCCTCTAGTGCTTAGGTGGAACAACTTGAAAGCACAAATTAAAGATGTGTTAGTTATCAGCATTAGACCTCTCTAAAAGGGAATGGCAAAATCTAGATGGAATGTGACTTACTTAAATATTAAATAATTCTCCCTCCATTGAGCTAGGTCATTGTTTATAGACATAAGAAGTATAAATTCCTCCTTTAAGAAGTAATACTTCGGGGCGCCTGGGTGGCTCAGTTGGTTAAGCGACTGCCTTCGGCTCGGGTCATGATCCTGGAGTCCCGGGATCGAGTCCTGCACCAGGCTCCCTGCTCAGCAGGGAGTCTGCTTCTCCCTCTCCCGCTCCCCCCTCTTGTGCTCTTTCTCTCTCTCACTCTCTCTCTCAAATAAATAAATGAAATCTTAAAAAAAAAAACCTAATTCATTATAAAAAAAAGAAGTAATACTTCATCACTTTTATACACTAGTTTTATTTTCCATATTTTAATATAATACCATTTTATTTTGGGGTAGAGAAGAGTAGAGAAAAGACAATTTTCAATTTGTTTTCCAGTTGCATCACTTTGCTAAAAATAATTACTAATAGTGGGTTGCTTTCTGACAAGTAGAATTATGTTTTTGGAAAATTAATTGGACTTGTGTTTGCCAATTTTGTTCAGGAAGGGCTCATATTAAAATTTCACCCCTCCATTAGTTTGGATTACTTTGTTTCCTTTCTACCTTCTGACTGACATGTGTGGCAGAGAAAATGTCTCCATACTATTATAGTAGTTGATTCCAGACTACGTGTTCATAGAACAGCATCAGAGCTAATTTTGGTGTATATTACCAAGAGTTTATGCCATTCACCTTGCCTTTTTTATACGATCTCATATCTTCTAAAGGAGAATTTGTTTCTTTTCTTATTAGACATAATATCTGTGGAAACTAAATTGATTTTATTTTCTTCTATCTGCAAAGAAAGATAACAGTCTCTTTTGTATAAGCTCCAGCTGAAAATTCATTTTTTCTGAGGTTCTGCCCTCCTGCTTCTCAGGGACCCATGGTGTACTGGCCTGCAGGCATTTTCTTGCATCATTTAGTAATTTTCCTGGCTTCAGACTGATGGGGTCACCTACTGGTGACGGTTCCTTGTCAAAAAGCTGCTAAGACCACATATCAGTGTTGTCTCTGCCATCTGGGCACTATTTAGGAAGGAGGCCAGTTTGGGTATTAGCAATTTGTAGCTTAGAAACTCTGGAACCTTCCGTGACCTTCACCTCTCCTTTCCAAATTAGCCATTCTCTAGTCAATTTATCATCATATATGTATATTTTTTAAATTAGAAGTTAGGCTAGTACAGTTAACATCAAAAGTACTAAGTGACTAGGCTAGCATGTCTTCATTTTCATGGTTAATTTTGATGGACTTTACAATCACAGTTGGGGCATCCTATTATTTGAATGCCCCAATTGTTTTTATATCCCTTTATTATTTTATTTTATATTGAAGTTAAGCTTGGAGATATTTTCTGTTTGTTTATTTAAACGAGCTAGAGTTCAGTTGTTATATTCTTTTGCATGCTTTTCAATCTTTCACCACATCACCTGTGCCACCCTTATCCTTTGGGTCATGACAACGTCAGTTTACCTGACATAAAACAGAATTGGTGTACATGTAGTTATCTACAGTAGGCTCTCCAGAAAATTTCCAGGATTAGTTCTTGAGAATATTGAGGTAGGATCTGTTGAAGGGTGGGCACTGAAACAATGGAGCCTTATTCACAAATAAAAATTGAGTGCATTTTGGAGCAAGCTACTCACCTGGAGTATGTGTCTTTAAATATGCTAAGCATAAAATACAAAAATAGCCTACTTCTGTGAAGAATATCTTGGCCAAGGACACTGTATTTCATCCTCATGATGAAATGCAGATTCTCCATCAAGAATCAAATTTACCATTTCAAAAAGTTATAGAAAGCAGTACTTAAAAATAATTCTAGTTGATTACATTAAAAGCATTGAACAAGTCCAATAAAGAATATTCCTTGAGTTTGTAGCTTCAAAAAGTTTTTTTTTTTATTGGATACATTTTCACTTGTTTTAAGCCATTCTCTCTCAGCATTTTGTCTTATAGTGTCAGATGAGTATTGTTACAATAAAGGGTTTAATTATGCTCCTATACAGTGCCCTTCACTATACAGTGCTTTTTTGTTTGCAGTTACGTTTTCATTGTGGTGCACCTTTTTTTGATGCTTGCTTACATTTTACATGAAATTGGCCTTTTGGGGGGATTCTTTTCAAAATATCATCTTTTTTTTTTCTTAGAAGCCTTTTTCTACTTGATATAAAACTTACTTTAAAAGTCTAATTGCATCAGAGGAAAATACTCCAAAGTCAGTGAACTATTACTTTAGCTAATGAAGGTAGAAATAAGAATTTTATTTCTACTAAATATCATATTTTCTACATATGCACCAGCAACTTTATTTATATCTTTCTTATCTTGATTCCAACCTATTTCACAGTAAGTTACCTTAATAAATTGCTCTATTTTATCACAAAATAAGGAATGGGAGTGTCTTCACAGGTATTTAGGTCAACCAGTTAAAGATGTTTAAAACGCCACTAAATTTCCCAAAAAGTAGTTCCCATATGCTCTGAGTTTCCTATTTATGATTAGGATTTCTAATGAGAATGGGAGAATATAGGATTTAAAGTCAGAAGCGAATTTCACCTATTAGTCAGCTTTCTATATAATGACCTGACTCCCTGAAATTTCCACTAATTCTCCATCAACCACTGGGAGTCATCCAAAACAATTTAAATTCCTCTTCCATGTGATATTTGTCATCAATAAATCCTCTCCCGTTTATGCTATACCTCACCAGTTCTCTCACCCATTTATTCTAGTTTTTAATTCTGTCATCATCACAGATAACTCAAGTAGACCTTAGATAAGTTATTATCCAGACGTCTTTTAAAACATATGTACTGCTGCTGGGCCATATCTCCTTCTTTTTATGCTTGGGCAATTATTGATATTGATATTGTTATTGTTATTTTTTCTGAGAGTAGGACTTTTTTGTTTCTTTTTAAATGTAAAATTATTAGCTTAAATCTGCCTTATCAGTAAGTTCTGGGATTTGATTATTTAATTCATCTTAGTATCACTTTAGGACCAGGTTTTTGTCCTCAGAATTTAATTATATATATTGAAACTAAGTAGGAGAGGGTCCTATCGTCCATCACCAGCAAACTATGTCCTGGCTAACTCTGGTGGTCACTCAGCCTTTATGAATTTCCTTGACAGTATGCTTTTCCACTTCATACTGTATCACTTTATAGATAAATAAATCAATATAAATAATTTAAATGAAAAGCCATCAGATATTCAACTCTAATTGAAGATTTACTATATCAAAAAGTGTATATAAAAAATTTGAAGACTTGGTCGCAGTGACTAAGTCTTTTACACTGTAAAGGTGGTATAGTTTGAACACATGTAAAAAAAAAAAGGTAAGTGTAGACATTTAGAAACATGAATTTATATATGTTTAGGGAACATTGAAAGAAAATATTGGTGAGTGTAATTAGCTAGAAAAAATCCAGAGCAAAGAATTTTGATTAGTGTGGGTTTTTTTGTTTTTTTTTAAATATGACATTTGTAAAAGTTAGAAGCAGTAGTAAGAATGTCCCCATGGGGGATAAAGTAAGTGGGTTAGCTTGACTGGAGTGGAGAGTGTGGTCCAAGAACTAAGAATGAAGATAGCAACTCAAATATGGATTCTTATATTCTGTGACTCTGTGACTATTTATTGATATGAAGGACAAAAAGTTGAGAATCTTGAAGCAAGTGCCGAAGAGTTTTGGTTTCAAGAAAGATATGCCTAAGTAGAGTTTGATGTGATTCAAAGCTAATAAAGTGAATTTTACTGAAATATGTAGGGGAGATCTATTAAAGGGTAGGGGGAAAACTAACTATGAAAAGGTTAGTTATTGTGGAATTCTATGAATTGGCTGTTGAAATAGTTGGGAACAATAAAAGGTGCTCCTTTGTCAGGGACAAGGAGGAGTCTGAACTATCTTTAGTCTTGCAATCCTAGAGGACCAGGAGAATTTTGGTGTAATTTACAGGCATGTCATGAGTAGTTTTCAAAACCATGATTCTTTAGGTTGAAACAGTGTGGACTAAGATTTAATATATTTAATTCAATGTGTACTTTGGCTAAGGGCACATACATTACTAGCAAGCATGGGTGTGTGGACAAAAGAAAAGCCAGGGATAGTTATGAGGTATTATATTTGTGATTTTAAAAAAGTGTTCACATCCAAATAAAACCTTGTTCATCCAGAACCTTGATTCTGCAGCTGACTTACCTGGGTACATGTGAGTTGGCTTCTTTAACCTCCAACCTTTTACATTTTAAAAATTGAGTTATAGTTGATATGAAATATTATGTTAGTTTCAGGTGTGCAACATAGTTATTTGATGTTTTCATACATTATGAAATGATCATCTCCATAGGTCTAGTTATCCTCTATCACTACACAAAGTTATTACAATATTATTTGTTATATTCCCTCTACTATACATTTTAAACATTTTACAAGGTGATCTTTGCAAACTATACTATATGGTTTTCTGACTTTTTAAAAAAGAGTGCTAGATTTAATAGACACTTTTCTTAAATATACAAAGTAATCTTTATGATTATCAATTTTTACATGTGCTGAGATACAGTGGTAATCTTGAAGCCTATTGAAAAATATAAAACCATTTATTCCTACCAAAAATGGCCCCAGATTGCCATACTTTTGAGTTTCTGTATTTGTTATTTTCTCCTATATTGGCTGGACTTATTAAGTCATTTTGTAAGTTATTTAATCAATATTTAGCAAATAGCTACTATGTGCAAAGGATTAAGGTGAAATACAAAGATAAAAAGAAGAGACATCTTCATTATTTTGAGAAAGATTGAACTCTTCTTGATTCTTCTGCCATGCCATCAATCACCCTATGACTTCCTTAGCTTTGGAACAAATTTTTCAGGTAGCTGGCCTGCATAGGGTAGATGGTGATGGCAACTCCTATTTTATGTTTCTATCACGTGGCTTGGCAGTTGCCATTCCTCTTCAGGCACTAAAATTTTTCTCCTAGTGATCTACAGTGCTAATATACAATGACTGTTTCATGAATTTTTAAATAACTTTCCAGGCAGTGGCTAGAGTGGTATTATCATGAAGAGATTTGTCAGAAGCCGTATTTTCAGCATGCCCCATAGTAAGAACACAGAGGGCTGGGAAACCACAGTGGAGGGCAGAATACTTTAGCGAGCACCTACAACCACTGAATAAACAACTCATAGTTCATGCGTTCTGATATTGATTGGAAGCAACATCTCAGTAGAAGAAAATTTTCAGAGAAGCTATGGTTGAAAACCAGAATCAGGCTGAGACATAAAGCCAAAATGATGTGGCTGTCTTATCCATCAAAGAGCTATCGTTAACGTTTTTATGTAGAAATATTTATGTAATTTATGTACTTTTATTTATTTATTTATTTATTTATTTATCATGCCTAAGTGCTCTCTGTGAATGTCCATATAACATTTAAGATCTGAATTTACAGGAAAAATTATAATTTTAATATCCTTCAGTCTCATGGGAAGTTTTGCTTTCTTAGACTTGTGGTATTGTGGTACCAAATACAGCGTTAATGTTTTTATGAAGGGAATTTATTGGGTTAGGTAGAAATAATCATTTATCAATTTTAGAATTATCTATTTTGGTGACTTCATGGCCAAAAAATTGAAAATTCAAGGTGATTATCTAAATGATTTAGATAAAAGCCTAAATTGGCCACTGGAGTATCAAAAGATTTTGGGGAGAAATTCTTTGGTCACCAAGTAACTTATTTTGTGGTCTAATGAAGACATGACTATTTATGCATTGGTAAACACATGTGTCTATTATGTGTTAGACACTGGTGTTGGTGCTAAGAATACATAAATTAAAGGAATTATGACTGTTATTATTGCTATTATTATTATCCTCAAAGGTCCCATAGTCTGTCAGAAGAGACATATATGTATAGGTAGTTATACTCTCATGGGTTACAAAAAGTTAATCATTTGAAAAAAGTAAATGCACAAAAGACTACGGGAAATACCATATGTTCATTTCAGTTTTATTTGTAAAATGGGAATGATAATCACTGCTATATTATTTACCTCATAACAGTGTTTCAGAGAAGAAGGAGATGGTATGTATAACTAACTTTCACCTGCTTTTGTTAAACTGCCATGAAAGAAATAGATTCTTAAGACATTAACTCTTCTTAGCTGTTGAATATTGAGCAAGTACATGAAATCAGTTAATCAGGTATATATTTGTGACCCAAAACCTGGTAACATAAGACAAAAATGAAATTCGTGGTTAAAAGTATAGCATGTGCTATAGATTTTAAGAATCTTTCTCATGTTATAAATGAGAAAACAAAGGCCCAGGAAAATAACATGACTTGCCCAAGACCACAATATTTGTCAGTAGCAAAGCCAGAACTAATTCAACTTTGTGTTAGATACTTTTTTAAAACAAGACTTGATTATTTGATTGATTGATTGTTTTTAAATCACATGATTCATCTTCATGCATTCCTCTCTCCTTTGAGGTTTATATCATTCAGCCAAGCTACATTCTTCCCAACTTTGGTGCTGTCATTTAGCAGCTTCCAGGAGATTCTTCTGTCACTGAAAACTCATTCTTACTTCTGATAGTCCTCCTTTCAATATTGACTCTTGCCGTACTTATGATTGATTCCAATATTCATGTGTGTGACCCATTGATGCCTATCCTCTTCAGTAACATCAACTCTGTCCTTTCCCTTCACTTCAGCAGCCCACCTACCCTTGACATCACCAAGAACTGTTCTATCTCTGAACTCTTAAACATCAGAAAGCCTCTGAACAATAGAAGCCTCTTCTTTTCAACTTCTCTTGCTCCCACCTCACCTGCTCTTCACATTTCTCTGGCAAGCCTAGATAAAGCCATTTTCTTACTTGATCTGATTTCTTCCCTGGATCTTTGCAACTCTACCTCCATATTTGTGCTTGTTACCATCTAGTAATAAAACTACTTTTTAGAGAAAATGAACTTCCAACTTTAAGTGTCCATTCCATATGAAACTCTAGTTAAGGCTTGTCATTTTTCCCCATCCCCTTCAGTCCAGAAAAATAAAGACCAGAAAGGAGCACCTTTTTTAATGAAAGAAGAAAGAATTCCATCCCTGTGAGGGCTATGGTCAAGAGTGGGAGATCACACTTACTCAGATGGCTCTATGGTACCATCTCTATAGCAAGTGATCAGGGGTGTGTATAGTACATAAGGATGAGAAGATTTGAAAAGGATGCCTAGAGCTGGATTCCAGGGATCAGGGATAGGATGGGCCCAATGGGTTCATGGAATTAGCCATGCTTAGAGAGCCATCAGGATAAAATGTACAAAAATAATCCCTTAAGTTTATTGTGCAGATGAAATAGAGCTAGATAGGGCACCTGGGTGGCTCAGTTGGTTAAGCGACTGCCTTCGGCTCAGGTCATGATCCTGGAGTCCCAGGATCGAATCCCACATCAGGCTCCCTGCTCAGCTAGGGGTCTGCTTCTCCGTCTGACCCTCTTCCCTCTCGTGCTCTCTGTCTCATTCTCTCTCTCTCAAATAAATAAATAAAATCTTTAAAAAAAATAGAGATAGATAAATGTCAGATATTATTGTTGTTGTCAGTCTATTCCAACCTTAAATAAGATGTCCTTAGTTTAAGTGAGCCGGTGTGAAGTAATTATAAGAATGTTCTAGAGTGAAGGTGTGCAAATAGAGTAGAGGTATATCTTGCTGATTTGCTAACTTTGAGCAGCATATTCAGCTTCCCATGTTCTTCCTTCATAACAATTACATCCATAGCATGTGGCCATAGATGAGGGCTTTCCTTTAGAGTTGGATAGATTATTCTATAGCTATTGCTGGATCCTCTGAAGCAGTTTCCTCTGTTCTCTGTGATGCTCTGACACATTTTACAATTTGTATGTTATAAAGGGCTGAACAAAAAGGATCAATAAACAAATTGCTGACAGTATGTTGAAGAGGAGAAACTGTTTACAATAGGATTTAAAGGGTGGTGTGAAGATATTGAAATAGGAAAACAATATCCCTTTTCCTGGATAAATAAATATATTGTATTATTTTCACTTCTTGGTTGACAGATATTACTCTGTTGGTAAAGAAGAAGATGTGTTCAGATGTCTGTCATAATTAAACAGATATTTAGTGAACACTTCCTCTGGGTCAGGCTCTCTGTTGTAGCCATCGATGACCAGAACTAAACTCTAATTCCTCTATCAAGAAGTTCATTGTGTGGTGATTACCATTTGGCTTGATAAATGCAACTAAAGGAGTAGGTGTGAATAGAGAGGTAACAGAGAAAAATGTCACTCCCTTTCTCTGGGCCAGGGAAAGAAGTGAGGGTAACCTCATAGAAACCTCCCAAAGGAGGTAACATTGAGATTCACCCCATTAGAGGAATAGGAGGACACAGAAGAGCGAATATGAATCAAAGTATTGATGTGGAAAACAAAGTAGGCTCAGGGAAAAGGATTGGGGAAAGATCAAGATGAAAAGGGGGGAAAGGCCTATGTCATGAAGGGACAGGATTGCCACGTCAAGAAATTTAGATTCTGTTTTGTAAATATGGTGAGCCGGTGAAGGATTTTAAACAGAGAGGAAACACAATCAGATTTATATTTTGGAAAGGGTACCCTGAAAATTTTGGGGAGGACAGATTAAGAAAAGAAGTCAGATTGGAAATTGGGACATAAGTTGGTAGGTCATCGATAGTTGGGAAAGTGGTGGAGAAAAACCCAAATTAATTAATCAATTTATTCAAGAGATGATAAGAGCTTTACTAAAGGAAATGTCAATGGGGATGGAAAAGAGAATGGATTTGACAGCAGTTTAGTAGAGAGATTCGGATTTGGTGACTGATTCGTTATGAGGATCAAGGAGAAAGGGAAGTCAGTAATAACTCCTAGGTGTCCATTTTGTACAACTAAATAGGGAGAAAAGAGGAAGCACAGATTGGGAAAATGTGGGTTTTACAGTAGTTGAATTTGAGGTATCTATGAGACCAGAAAGTTGAGAAATCCCATAGGTCAAAGATCTGGAGAGGGAGGTAGATTTGTGATTTGTCAGCAAATAGCTGTGGTTAAAACCACGAGAGTGGATGAGATTACAAGGGAGAGGATATAGAGTGAAAAGAGGAACATGCTAATGGCAGAACTTTGAGGAAGGCGAAAATGAGAAAGAGGATCCAGAAAAAGGATGGAGAAAACGAGAAAACTAGAAAGAGAAAGAGGAAGAACCAGGAAAGAACCAGACATCATGGCAGCCAAGGGAGGAGAGATTTTCAGGAAGAGAACAGTAACAAATATCACAGAGCTGACAGGGAAAGGAGAGTTATAGAAACAGTGCTCTGTACCAGTAGCCTCTACTTCCTCCTAGCTTCTGCCTCCCCAAGAATCTCTCTCTCTCTTTTAACTCTGAATACTTTAATGTGTATTTTCTACAAACAAGGATACTCTTGTACTTAACCAAAATATAACCATCAGAACCAGGAGATTATCAGTGACACATTACTACCATTTAACTCTCAGACCCCATTTGAGTTTTACTTAGTGTCCCAATAAAGTCTTTTGTAGCAATAGGATCTGGTACAGAATCAGTTGTGTCTCTCAATCTCTTTCAATTTGGAGTAGTTCCTCAGTCTTTCCTTGATTTCAAAAGCTTGACAGTTTTGCAGATAACAAATCCAATTATTTTGTAGAATGCCCCTCAGTTTTGGTTCACTGATGTTTCCTCATGATTAGGTTTAAGTTACACATCTTTGCTAGGAATATTCCAGAAGTCATGCTGCATTCCTGTCACTGCACTGCTAAAAGGTATATGATTTAAATTTGTCCCATTACTGATGATGTTAATTTTGATCACTAGATTAATAGTGTATCTCTCAGGCTTCTCTGCTGTAAAGTTACTCCTCTCTTCTTTGTATTTAATAAATATTTTATGGGAAGTTGCTTTGAAACTCTGTAAATAACCTGTTAACCATCAAACTTTTGATTTATTCATTAATTTATTTATGTGAGCATGAACTTATGGATTCCTGTTTTATTCAGTGCATTTTAATCTATTATTATTTTTTATCATTATTTTTTTTTAGTACTAAATTGTCAAGCTGGTTTACCCTTTGTTTTTGGCTAGAAATGCCAGTTTGGAACAGTGAAAAGGCAAATTTCATCTTTTCTTCAATGTTGATAACATGCCAAAGGAAAGGCTAGTATGTAATCTCCTTAATTTGTCATTTTAAAAGTAAAATTTTACTTGAAAAGAAACAATTTTTTAAAAATGAAAAAATTTTGAGCAAGTGATTAATTTTTGAAGTGCTTATATTCTTCCTTTCAGGAGATTATTTTTAGGCTCTCCTAGGTACAGAGGAATGCACTAGAGCAGGGCTTCTCAAACCTCCTTATGCAAACGTAACACTTGGGAACTCAGTAAAATGCAGATTCTGATTCAGGAGGCCTGCATGGACCTGAGAGTGTGCATTTCTACTGGGCTCTCACGTGGCCCCTGGGCCACAGTTTGGGTAGAACAGATAACGTCTTTCTATGCTAGTGCACTGTGTATGCCTTCTCACACATTCATGAACTATTTCCTTCAGAATCATTTATACACGTCTCGAGGTAAAGGCCTGTGCTCCTGAAAGAGGCAAAAAGTGGTTTTTAAAATGTGTGGATTTACAAAATGATACTAAAGACATATATCTATTTTTTACATTTAATGATTTTTAAAAATACGCACTAACTACCCTGAATACTTGATGAATGTGGCATTGGAGTTAATCAAATTTTGGTTACACGTGTGCCTTCTGCTACTAGAATGCTCTGCTCCAATAGCATATCGCCCCTGATGGAAAGTAAATTTCTGGATGATGGGAATCTTTGTTTTGTTTTGTTCACTGATGTATCGCCAGCAATTAAAACAGTGCCTTGCACATAGTAGACAGTCAATAAATATTGAATTATGTAAGGAGGGATTTTGGTCCAATTTCTTTTTCTGCCTTAGTAAAGGGGTTTGATGATTTAAGAGCTTGAGGTGCTTCCCATCAATTCCTATTGCCAGCACTGTAAATGTAAACAAAACAAGAGAGTAGACTAATTATTCAACTTCCAAAAACCAACCACCTTGGAAGTATTTGGTTTGGCTAAATTCTTTATAAGTAATTTTTTATTTTCTTTTTTCTTATGATAGTAGAATAAAGCAAAGAAAACATCCAATTAATTGCATGTTTTATGGGTAAACTCTTCTTAATTAATATTCCTCTTCACTTTTACCTTTCTGATAATTGAGGAAAAATTACTACATTTACTGTCAATTAGAACTCACAAGTTATATTTTTTCATTTTCTTCCTTTTTATGAATACTTTTTAATAGATTTATTTATTTGAGAGAGAGAGAGAGACAGTGCACGAGCATGGGGAGAGGCTGAGGGAGAGGGGCTAGCAGACTCTCTGCTCAGGGGGTACCCTAAGATCATGACCTGAGCTGAAACCAAGAGTCAGACGCTTAACTGACTGAGCCACCCAGGTGCCCTCCCTCATTTTATGAATAATGGATGTCCCATACCAATAGTCTCCTTAGACTTTAGTGCCCAACATGCAGTGGGAAGTTTACTGAGTGGGAGGAGCTGAGTTTGGTCTCATTTTCTCCATCAGCTACTCCTTGTGACTCTGGACAAGTCAACAAACCACTTTAAGCCTGTCTTCTAATCTGTAAAGGGTCTGTCATGCTTTCGTCCCAGCCTCCTGTGAGCACCATGTGAACTGAGGTGGAAGTACTTTTGAAACCGTAAAGTTTTATATTAAATATAGCTAGTTGCAGTATCTTTGACCATATATTCTAACTTATATTATTATTTTCTTATTTTAATTATTAATAACTGCTTCCTGACCTCTGTTTTCCCAGAACACTATAAGCAGTCACTTCTATTTAGCATTTATTTAGAATGATAGATTTTGTGTTGAAGGAAACATTTCTCTAAGTCCCTATTTGAAAAGAAAAAGTTTGAGCTTATGTGACTTACCTGAGGTTGCACACAGCTCAGTACTGTAAGAAGACTTTCACTGTAGCTCAGCTTTTGCTCTCCATAAACTCTGAAGCATCTCCAGATCATTTGCCTTTATCTCTTCATAGTCTCTTTCTACTCTCTGATTTTCCTCCACCGTTAGTCTTTCTATGTGGGCTTGAAGGGCAAGCATTAGCTTCATGCCAGTGAGCCAACCAGTGAATTCATTTATTTGACAAATGCAGATCCCACTAATCATCTGGCAGGGTACTGGGCATCAGTATCAAGAATGAATCCAGACTGCAGATATCCATCAAAGGTGCTAACTTAGGTAAATATCCATGAGAAATTATACTGATGTTTATAGCTATATATATATGTATATGTATGGTATGCAGTAAAATAATATTATCTATGTTTCCAGACTTTATGGATAACCTGTAGTTCCTACCATTGCTTATAGTCCAGAAGGAGAGATAAAGAAATAATTTTTGCCACCTCACTGTGTGAATGAATGTGGATAAGGAGAGAGTGTGGAGGTTCAAGAGAGGAGGAGATTACTTCTAGGTGGGGACATTAGGCATTTTGGAATAAGTAGCATTAGAACTTGGTCTTAATGCTAGCTAGCCTTGCAAAGGAAGAGCTAGCTGGAAAAGGAATTTCTCATGAAGGAAGTCATGTAAATAAGGGCTCTGAGTAAAATGCTAATAGATGTACAGGGAATGGTGAGCTGGTTAATTTGTCTGGGGCAGCACTTACCTAAAAGGGAGTTGTGAAAGAATTTATTGGAAAAGTAGACCCAGATCTCAGAGTGCTGAGAATGTCAAAGTCTGAACTTGTCTTCCATCTGCTAATTTAGTCAAAATAAAGTGGACCCTCTTTTGCAAGTTTCTACCGAAGACTGATAAATAGGGACTTATTTTTAACTCTTCCCACCCACTCATTTTTCTGGTCCTTTTTTCGTCCTTGTAGCATTTGCTCTAGAAAGTGACACCTTTGCAGGGAAGCCATCTTCTTTGTTCCTCTGGCAAAATGTCATTGATCATACTGTCCATTTGCATTTCCATAACAATATAAATATTTGGTCGTAAGAAGGACACAGGAGAATGTATTGCAATGTTTTGCAGCTAGAGTTGGAGTCTACATGGACATGTGGCCCACGTCTCAGGGAAGCAAGAGGCATATTACAAGCTGGTTTCTCAGCTGTGAAATGCCACTACTTAGGTCACATGCCTCAGTTAAAAAAACTGCCAGGAGCAACGCCTTCTCCTTGGCGGAGAGGCGTGCCACCTGTCACCCAAAGCTGCCATCCCCTCTGGCATCATGCACGGGTAAATTTGATTTGCTTCTGCATATGGGGAGGTTGTGTTCTCTGCCTTTTGCAGCATATTTCTCCGTGGTATTTATCTGGGGTGAGTTCATTCTTGAATTGGGGATTATTGCCCATACTCATGGGGGTCAAATCTTAATCTGGAAGAATAGTTGCAACCTTGGGGATAACAGTTGAGCGAAAATGTGAATTGTCTCACATGTGAAGAATGGCATATGACGGGCATACTTCCACTCAACTCCCAGCTGTGATGGCACCCTTGGTGATCTGCAAGATCACACTTTATTTCACTCTGTAATGACATGCAGGGATTCCTGGATATCAGCCTTCGAGAGCACACATTCTGGATTCGTTAAGGACCATGTCCCATCAGCTCTTAAGGACTACAAAGAGACATATAATTTGTATCTTCACAAGCAGGTGCAACACTTCTTACTGCATATACCTTATTTTAGATTTCCCCCTTTGTAAGGTCTGACATGGGGTTAAGCACAAAATAAGTGCTTGATTAATACATGTTGAATGAATAATCAAGTGGCGGTTCTGTTAAAAGGTAATCTAATAGGCATTTGTGCTGGCCATGATATTGGAATCCTTTGGCTTCCTATTTTTTTTTAAGAAGGAAATATTTAAAAACCAAAAACACTCTACATTTATAGAGATATAAATTCCATCCACCATAATAATGCCATCTTGGCACAAGTGTTGGACTTTAGAGTTTACAATGTGTTTCCTCTTGCATTTTGAGTGGTTCAAGAAAAAAAAAACTGTATTAAAATATGTACTTTCCCCAATTTTTTTCAAATGTAATTCCCATTTTTGCCATCTGTTCTTATTCTAGGTTGAATTGTGTCCTCCCAAAAAAGTGTGACTCTTAATGCCCAGTTCCTCAGGATGTGACCTTAATTGGTGATAGGGTCTTTATAGAGGTAATGAAGTTAAAATGAGATCATTAGGTCGGGCACTAATGCAATATGACTGATGTCCTTATAAAAAGGCGAAATTGGGGCATAGAGAGAGACATGCAAACAGGAAAAACACCATATGAAGATGAAGGTAGAGATTGAATGGCACATCTTTAAGCCATGAAATGCCCGATTGTCAGCAAATCACTGGACGCTGGGAGAGAGGCCTCAAACAGATGTTGCGAACCAAACCCTGCTGACATTTGATCTTAGACTTCTGGTCTCCCGAACTATGAGACAATAAATTTCTGTTGTTTATGCCATGTGCTTTGTACTTTGTTACAGCAGGCATAGGAAACAAATTACAGGACTCGGGTTACTATGTTGTGGAACCTGGTCTAGGCTCAGGTGCTTCCTGAATGTGCTGAAAAAAACTAGTCTTTATGGTGCAACTGATGTTCATCTTTTTATGGACTATTAGTTGCTTAGCCTTTAACTAACCCCTCCTCCCCAATCTGTCCCACCACATTCTACTCATAAACGGTAATATAACTTAGATGTCTGTTATTATTATTGAAAAATAGTAATGATACCAGCACCATTGATTGAGCATTTATGGTATGCCAGGCACTGTGCTGTTTTGTGAACATTAGTTCATTTGGTCCTCTCAATAACCCTAAAAAGTATGTACTGTTATTACTCTGGAAAGATTAAAAATGTTTTTCTAAGTCATACAGGTAAAAAATGACAGACACAGGGTCAGTCATTCCAAAGCCCAAGTGTCTGACTGCTATATCATTTGTATAAAGAGGTGCTACAATATTTAACAGGCTTGTGACTTTGGGTCTAGATATTGTTAGCATTTGAATGGCTATTTAAATGAGTAAGGGAAATGCAAATGAAGGCAGAGACCGTATAACCATAAGTCAGACAGTGTCTTAAAAAAATCAGGTCCTTAAGCTAGATTGTATCCAACATACCTGCCCTAGTTAATCAGGAGGACCACATAGTTCAGCCTATCACTACTTAAGAAAAGAATAAAATGAATACATTTTAGGTCTTCTTTTTCAGTTCTTTTCATGTTCAGAAATGTGTGTCCACTCTAAAGCTCACTCCTGTTGATTGTAGAAAGACAGACAGAGGGAGACGTCAGAGTGTGAAGATGGATATATATACATATATGTACATATATATATATATCAGAATCACTATTAACCTTTTTTTTTTTTTAAAGATTTTATTTATTTGACAGAGAGAGATACAGCGAGAGAGGGAACACAAGCAGCGGGAGTGGGAGAGGGAGAAGCAGGCTTCCCGCGGAGCAGGGAGCCCGATGCGGGGCTCGATCCCAGGATCCTGGGATCATGACCCGAGCCGAAGGCAGACGCTTAACGACTGAGCCACCCAGGCGCCCCACTATTAACCTTTTAACATGAATCTTTTCAGATTATTCTGTATTATTTTTTGTTTGTTTGTTTGTCTCAACCAGGGCTTGAACTCCTGACCCTGAGATTGAGACCTGAGCTGAGATCAAGAGTTGGATGCTTAACCGACTGAGCTACTCAGGCGCTCCTGTGTGTGTGTGTGTGTGTGTGTGTGTGTGTGTGTGTTTTAAACTAAATATGATATATGCTTTCTGTGAAAACTGAGAAATACAGAACAGTATTATCAAGAAAATGACAATTACCCATAATTCTAACTCCTGGAAATAACCAGTGTTAGCATTTTATCACATAAGATGGCTACATATTGATTTGTTCTAAAGCATACTTGACATTTCTTCAAACTTCAAGTTTGATATTCCTGGAAATGATGATAAAAAACCATAAACCATGCCTCTTTTTTCTGTGTCCAGAAAAGTCCTATCAGAAATGAAGGATTTTTTTCCCAGTGGACAAAGGGGAAGAAAGGCTTCTCTCTAGAAATTTCTAGGGCTTTAGTACTTGGGGAGTTTATTATATTTTCTAATTTAACAGTGGTCTAAACTAACTCATTCTCAAAAGCACAATTTACAAACACTGCCAGTTGATTTTCTAGTGGAGTGTTAGTTCATATGGAAGCCATCCTCTCCTGTTTGGCCCCTATTGTTATGGGTACATAGCAGTATGTTATGATACTCTTGGTTTGTTGTAGGAAGAATGCAGATGTTAGGTGGGGTCAGACTGAATGAGCTGTGATTCTTTGAGAAGGGGATCATAAAGTTTATGGCTTTGTAACAGCAATCTGACCATCCCTTCCTGGGAGAGGTGTACCAATGCCTTTGGCTCACCAATGGAGCCATCAGCCTTTTAAATTTTGGCTCCTGCATTTGTTGTTGTTCAGGCAGATGCACAATAAGACGTGTGGGTATAAAGGAGGAAGATTAGTAGTTAAGAGGGAGGCTTCTGGACTCAGAGAGACCTGGTTTCTTATCCTGTCTGTCACATTTGAGCTATGTGACTTTAGGCAAGACTCTTAACCTCTCAGTCTCACTTCTCAACTATGTAAACTAGAGATTGTAATTATACTAACTTCTCATGGATTAAACAAGATAATGGTTGGCATATCATAAGAACTCAGTAAAACATACACACACATACACACACATCACATATATATACACATACATACATAAAAGCTAATAAAGGACTGTGATATGGCATATTCTACTTTGGTTAGTTCCTCTTGGGAAAGACTTCTCCTACCTTTGTAAATATAATACCTTCCAGAGTTGGCATAGAATTTATTGGTCGAGGGGGAAAAAAGGAAGCCCTATATACTACTTTTCATCTGGGGAATTTTGCGTGCTTAATAAGCTCCTGTTAAAAGGCAGTACCTTTGGAAAGAATAGCACTTAACGCTGTTTTTCAGTTATTACCTCAGAGTTATCAGATCAGCCTAGGGTAGGCATGGCAGAGTGGCCAAGAGGGGAGAGCTGATCCTGCACAGGCCAGTTGGAGGACATCAAAGGTTATTCTGATTTCATCATTTTTTATTTGGTTCTAGCTATAAACATATGTATAGCATTGTTTCCTGAAAGTCTCTGATGATCATCTTTAATCATTATCACTATCATTTCCTGAGGAACCTTATATAATCTTGGTTTATATATAGTAATTGCTTCTACTCTCTACGAGTTTGAATTCTGAAATGGGTGACACCAGAAAGGAAACAGGACTATACAAGGCTTTAAGTCACATCAGTAAGATCATCTGAAAGTAAATATTTGTGCTGGTTATAACTTTCTTGGGGGTAGGATCCTTTTTTTGGTGGGTGTGTGTTTGTGTGATATCCAGGTAGCATCTATCTCAACTCCTTGCACATAGATTGTGAATGTTAGTTGAAATAAATTGACCTTGTAAAGTAAGAATTGTTTCTCACACTAATGAGGCTGTGAGGAAAAGGTATTCTTAATTTGTCTTAGGGAAGGAGTTAGAAATTTGGGGGCATTTTCTGTACCAAATGTTCTAAAACATTATATTTACTTAATCACATTACCCTTCTGTATTTTTTTCTGGGCCATAAATTCAGTCCCTCTTCTGTTTGTATCTCAAGACTTTACTTTTTACCTAGGGCAGTGGTTCTCCTTTCTGGCTGCACATTGGTCTCACTGGGGCAGCTTTAAAAACCTATAGATGCCTGATCTCACCTGAAGAGATTCTGCTGAAGTCTGGAAAACAGACATTGGTGTCCACACTCATGTGTGCAAGCCCTTCCCAAGGGACAAAGGGCCTGGAGGCAGAAAGAGAAGGTGGCAGAGAGTGGGTCTGGCCCTGGAAATACAAAGGGTGAGCCTGTTTGGGTATCATCCAGTTTCACCCATTCTATCCTTCCTCACGCTGTAGCCCTGGGCCAGCTTGCCATCCTTGAGCGCACACAAAAAAGGATGCCCTTCATTGAGGCCTTGGTGTTAAGGCTCTCCTCTGGCGAGGATCCATTTCCCTCAGATCTTTTAGTGGCTGGCCACTTCTTTTCATCCAGGACTTACGTAGTTTAAATGTCATTTCCTCAGGAAGGCCATCTCAATCTAACTTACCACTCTTCTCCTCTCACTTTCTATCCCATTGCTGTTTTATTTACTTTATGCCACTTATGAGTATCAGTAATTATCTCATTTCTGCAATTGTTTACATATTTATTGTTAGTCTCACCTACTAACAGGACACAGCTATATTTCCAGAGCCTAGAACAGTGCCTGGTACCCAAAAGGCTTGCAATAGATATTTTTGAATATCTGTTTGTAGCAAGAATAACAACCCTATGTATAGACATTGCTAACTCACTCTGGTATCTCTTCTCCTGGATTTAGTTAAGTTTCAACTCGATACAATTCTCAGTCATTCATAGTTGGCCTCAAGATAATTTTTTTTATATTCCTGATTTAAAAAGTGATTTTTGGTGTATAGCAGTTGAGGAAATGAGGCTCAAAAACGTAAGCAATTTCTGTTTGTACTTTCGGTCTTTCATTCATTCACTAAAAAATATTTATTGAGAATCTAGAATATAAGAAGCACGATTCAGGTTTTTCCAAGCATGTGTCCAGAACTTGGATCTTGTGCTATGCTTGGTCAAAATGTTTTTCAATATGATTTTCTGAATTTAATTCAACAGGGGCTTTAAAACAGATACACAAGTACTTTATATAAGGCTATATAAGACAGGTGCTGGTGGAATGATTATAATGTAGACTACAGGGTAGAATTAGAATTACCTTTTAGTAGAAGGGATTTCGGATCATCTATTCCAATGGCCTAATTTCACAGATGAAGGAGTTGAAATCCAGAGATTGCTTTCCATGGATGCTTGTAGGATGAATAAAGAACTGACAGATTCCTGATGCTCAAGGTCAAGTGATTACTTTGTGGCACAACAGACAACCAGAACCATGTTCTCAGTCTGGGGCTCTTTTGTCTCCACCAGTGATCCTGAAATATATGTGATTAGAACCATCTGGGGATATTGCTACCTGTCGGGTGATGGTGTTGGCGACTTGTATTTTTACCATTTCTCTCCCCCAGGTAATTCTGTTGCACAGCCAGATTTGGGGACCACCGTGTATGCCATATTTTTAACACATGAATTTGCCTCACCCATAACTGCAGAGATGGGGAGGTTCCACATAATGTATGGAGAGTACCATTTGTAGGACTTTCCAAAAAACTCTTCTGATTTTTGCTTAGCTGCACAGTATCAGTCTTTGAGTTAAATCTCAATAAACTAAAGACTTGCTTCTGACATTTAATTAAATGCAACAGTTATTGAGTGTGAGGGATATAAAAATGAGTAAGACATGCTTCTTAATATAGACTCTTTAAATCCTGCTTAAATAGGGGGAAATAAGTCAAAGAATCCTGGTATTCCCTTGAATTTTAAATCATCATGATTTGTCTGGCTGCCGGCAAAATGTCTTGTACCTTATAAGGTACATAGGGATGCTTAATTTGTTCCGATTTATTGTTAAATGAAAGCAGCTTTTTATTTACTCAAGCTTTTCACTTTATTATTGTGGAATTATCTACCAGATTATAAGTACCCAAAGTACTCTTTCATTATTTATATTCGATGGGTGATTAGAGGAAGAAATGAGAAGGAAACACCATATTTTATCCATCCCATATTTTCAGATTGAGCAGTAATATAATAGATTTAATTATATCATAGGTGTAATAATTATATAACAGGTACAATTTTTTTATGGAAGTAAAATATCCATAGCAAACACTGCTTCTCCTAAACCATTTTCACTTTCTATGCTTTATATTTTATCCTAAGGTATCTGTAAAGAATGTTGGGCCTGACATATTTTATGTCAGGAGATACAGAAATTCATTTCTCATATTTATGGAAAGGAGAAAGGAAAGAAAGATTCTAAAGACAATCAGTCATGAGACTCAAACACTAGGAAATTCAATGTACACTGGGGTGCCATATTTGTTTTTATGTTTGTTTTTTAATGATCTACCAGGAATGTTTCATAGCAAGTAGGGCAAGGATTCAACTACTGGACAGTGGATAAGTGGATATTCTTTTTGCCAGATGCTTACTGGGACTGGGGAGTTGAAGGAAAGGGATATCTGAGTCATTTTTGGTGTCACCAACAGCCCTTTCCCTTGTCTGCGATGGCAGGGGGCGTGTGGAAGGCAAATGACAAGGCAGGGGTGATTGTGGTGGGTGGGTGAGTGGGGAGAGCTGAGCACAGGCTAGGTTGAGATGGGGAGGAACAGACTTGCTTGCCTTGGGTCTGGGCTATGTTTCCAATACAGACAGGAACCTGCCTATCTTGTTTATGCTGCATTCCTGAAGACCAGTACAGTCCCTGGCACATATCAGCTGTTGTTTAAAAACATGTTAAATGAATGTATTTATGAATAACTGTTTGGACAACTATGCCAAATATTTTGAGGAAGTTGAGATTTAATAAACAGAAGTTGGGAGGTTGAGGTGGGTTTCTTGGTGCTAGCATCATACCTTGCACATAATTGACACATAAGGAAGTTTGTGGTCAGGACTCCAGCATTCATGTTGAGATCAACATTATAGATTTTAATACTTGAAATGTGCATTAGAATGAAGTGAGAGCACTGATTTTTCTTTATTTTTAGGAAAGTGTGCTTCTGTTTCCATTTTTGATTTTTCAAAAAATCATTTTTTCCTGAGACAGAGAACTCATTCCACTCAAAATTGGAGTTACTCTAAATCACGATTCCCAGTCTCTAGCATATTAGCTTGTTTATTCCTTCTTTTGTACATACCAACTTTTGCACTGAAACTCTGAGTACAGACCTCATGGTCTATCATGGAGTGGTGTGTATTTATGTTTGTGGGAACAGAATTTCAGGGTTGGGGAGGTGTGTTTATTTTCTGACAGCGTGTAGGCAGCATCTAGAGCAATAAATAATTTCCCTCAGCAGCTGTAAAAATGGGTTATCTTTGGTTTTGCATTGGTAGATAAAAGGAAATAAAAATGATCACCAAGAAAAATGGGAATGTGACTGTAGTGAAATAACTTGGGGAAACAGGAAGCAGGATTGCCAGTGGTAAAAGAAATGCCCCTTTACCCTAAATAGTGAATTTTAATACTTTTTATTTACATACACAAATTCATTAAATAAAAAAAGGCAAGACAGTTGAATTTAGTCAATCATTAAATTGATTTGAAGAAGTTAGAGACTAATCGGTGAGAAAAACTTTCCAATGGATTCACTAGTTATTAACAAATTTACTGTTTATATGAATTCAGTCTCACTCAAAACCATACAAAAATGCTTTCAAACAATAGGTTGCTGTAATTTGTCCATTCCCCACCAAACTAGCTTTTGTGTGTATAGTATAATCACTGTCAGGTTAGAACTCCTTTTTCTCATCTTTGGGATGTAATGGAATGGAACAGTTGATACGTTTGGAATATAATGTCCTTCTATAGAATTAGTTACTTTTTAGCTGTTTTTTTTTTTTTTTTTAAAGCATCTTGCAGAGCAGCAAGGACCACAAACCCTAAAGTCTACAGGGATCAGGCAGATGAGGTTAAAAAGGTGAGGCTGACCCTGTGGGAACCTGAGGGAACAGGAGAGTGGGAGCCATGCGGTCTTTAGCCGGCTGCGGCAGTGGGAGAATGTGGGGTTGCTCTTGCCAGGTCTCTTACTTCAAGAAAAGCTAGAAATTGGAAATTCTACGTGAAATTGTCTCTATCTTTCAGTTTCAGCAGCTGATTAATTTTTTAAAGCACTGTGTAGACCAAACAAAGCTTGGAGGGCTGCCACTTTGTGACCCTGGCTGCTAGTCTGTGACCAGTGCTTTGGATAATTACGTGTAGTAAGAAGGGCACATCCTCTAGGACCAGGTACTGGGGATTCTAACTCAGCAGGAACTAAGTATGGGGATTTGGGCAAGTCACTCTCATTTTTAAAATTGCGGATTTGGGCCAAATGATGTGTAATTTAGTGTCTTTTCAAGTTTGAAAACATCAACGATTTTATAGGGAGCAATAGCTGATCTTCACGTTCATTACCATTCTTATTTTCACTGTGACTTGCGTGATTTCCCCAAATATTTGAAATCTGCCTACTATTGGCCTCTTTGAGGGTTGTTTATGAACATTTGTTGAAACTGACCAGAGAAAATACTGTCAACTTGTCTCTGAGTCTAAGCAAATTGTTAGCAGAGTTACAGAACTTGGCTATCTCCTGCTGTAGTAAACATGTTAATAAGCTCTCACCAGAAGAGCTGTGAACAGATGCAGTTCTTGAAAACACAGTGTCCTTGTCACATTTACTTGTCTGTTTCTCCTAGTGAGGCAAGCCTTGCTTGTGGTATCCTAGTAAATACTCTCCTTTTTGTCATAACCAGATCACAGTTCATGAATTCAGTAGAAACCTCACTGTAACCAGTATCCTTAATGCACAGATCCAAGCCCTAAGGGAAGATACACAATGACATAAAATGACAAGGTTTATTTATTTTTTCATTCTGTCACATTTTTTTTTAAATTCTATTACCCAATTCCTTGGAGCCAGAACTAAGAATAGTACATTGCCTTTGTAGCCACTTTTCAATGTGGAACTTTAGGTGCTTTAAATACAATAAATGTATCCACACACATCTTAGGTGGTCAACTGGGAACCACCCCCAGTTCAGTGAAACTGCCTAGGCATAACTCCTAAGCACTTCTTTCTTTGCTGATAACTAGCTGAGTGACCTTGAAAATCCCATACTTTTCTGAATTTCCATTTCCTCACCGATAAAAATGCTGCTTAAATATTTGCATCTCATAGAGTTGCGAGGATCACAAGAAAGCAATTAGATGTGAAAGTACTTTACAAACCAAAAGCGTGGCGTGTCAGAGAGATAACATGCTAATCAATCACTTACCTCATTCAAATGTGAGGAATGGAAGTACAAATTGAATAAAGCAGCTTGTTTTGCCCGCTGCAGCTTTAATTCTTTGGGATTTGGAATTGGCCTCCCAGTTACATCCTTGCTTCCCTCTCTTTAAAACCATCTCTCATATCTTAACAGTTTAATTAATTTGTGTCACTGGATATATGGAATCAAACTTGGAATCTCAGAGAAAAAAGAATTTTTCTGTTCCTTGAAGGACCTTACAAATAATACTTTGGATTTACTCTTTAAAAGGAGTTATAAGTTGGGGTGCCTGGGTGGCTCAGTAAGTTTAGGGGTGCCTAGGTGGCTTAGTCAGTTAAGCGTCCGACTCTTGATTTCAGCTCAAGTGGTGACCTCAGGGTTGTTAGATTGAGCCCCGCGTTGGGCTCCCTGCTAAGTGTGGAGCCTGCCTAAGATTCTCTCTCTCCTTCTCTCTTTGCCCCTCCCCACTTGCACACTCTCTCTCAAAAAATAAAAATAAAAAAGAGTTATATATTTAATTTCCGATTTCTTTCCTTCTTTCTGGACTTCTTCCAGTTTTTCCACATTAAGTGTTAGAAACGAAGAGCTTGAGTGATTGTAATGTCACCTACAGAATTATTTAGAGAACACATTATCACTTCTGTCCCCTTAATCTTATATAATAAACAGTTTACTAAATTTCTACCTCGCTTCAATTTCTACCATCTAAAATGGTGGCATGATATTCAAATACTGGATACACTAAATTTTCCTTCATTTTAAGCATTCATAATCTTTCTGGTCTTTTTTTGTTTTTTGTTTTTTCCCTCAAGTATATCCAGTAGTGTGCTGATCCCCAGAAAAGTGCTCAAAAGCCCTGATTTGTAGCATTTGCTGATTTCCATGGTGTAAATTCTAACACCATATTGGTTTCAAGGTAATGATTTTATGTCACTGAACATGAAGCTGGGAAGAGATAATGCCTAACTGGATCTCGTGAGCAGGAGTGAGCAGCTCCACCCCACAATGACACAGTGCTATGATCAACATATTAGTCAATGTGGAAAAGAAGAGCTCTAAGTATGTTTTTATCATTGACTTATTATTTATAAATTATACTTAAAATTTATATAATATTTCATGCAGTGAATAGGATATGTTATTACATATCTATATAATAGTTTTCATATTTTAAAAACAGAATGAAATAAATATATTACTGGATTTTAAGATTAATTTTCTTCATTTGATTTTTTCTTTAGTACAATAATTATTTATATTCACTAGTCTCAATGTCTTTCTAAATAACTTATCATTATATCTTTAAAATATTTCAAAGCTTACTTCAGTCATATTCTATCATCCATTTCCCCATGATTTGGTTCTTACTGCATCTCAGAGTGGACATCATGGAGTGATTTCTTTTTTTTTTTTTTTTTTGTAGAAAAATGTATTTTGGTATCATAGTTTCTGAGCTGTCACATGTCAGAGTCCCCTAAATCTCTGAATCAGTTGCTTCATCGTCTTTTGGTCAACATTGTTTCAGGAGAAAAGTCTTTGGAAATCCTAATTTTATTTCTTTTGAAGGTGAATTTATTTTCTTTTGGCCTAGAGTTCATAGCATTCTTTATCTCTGAGACAACAATAAACTTAACAGTATGTATCTAGGTTGTCAAAGGTGTTTTTTTTCCCTCCCATTTTGTGTGTAACCTTGCAAATTCTCTCAGTTTCTATGTCTTCCCCTAGTTGGTTTTTGCTCTTCGATTTGTGATGATTTCTGTTGCCCCGTTGTCTTCTTTGTTGGCAGAGACTGATATTCTATGTCTTGTCCTGCATATAACTTTTAACTTTTGTGTTTTATTTTTTCTTTTCTAATTTTTTGTTTTATATTTAAGTTTGTCCACTTTATCACTAATGTAGCTTTCCACTTTGCCTGTTTTGCTCTTTTTTCCCTCCAATGTGATATTTTTTGATAGAAATGATATCTTTTTAAAGATCTCTTTTCATTTTTAAATTTTTATTTATTTTTTTAGAGAGAGAGAGAGAGTGCAGGGGGAGGTGCAGAGGGAGAGAGAGAACCTCAAGCAGGCTCCCCGTTGAGCAGAGAGCCCAACAGGGGCTCCATCTCACGACCCTGAGATCATGACTTAAGCTGAAATCGAGTCAGACACTTAACTGACTGAGCCACCCAGGCGCCCCTGAGGATCTCTTTTAAAACGTCAAGTAGGTATTTTCTGAAATTGACTTACATTTTCTCAAAAAACTATTTTGGAGGCTCCCCATCCCCTGCCATGACTTTAGAGAGTGGTTACTTTTTTTCTGTGCTACAGATTTTCTTTTATGGACCCATGATGACTGTTTCTCCCATTGCCTGTCTCTGGGTGGGGCGAAGTCTGGCCAGGTCTGACAGGCCAAGGCAACTGGAAAGCCTAACTTTCCTTACAGCCGCCATTTTCCGCTCCTCGGCCAGCAACCTGTGCTTGCAGACCCGAGACTGGGGGGCAGGCTGACTTCAGGGCACTTGGCACGGCCTCCAGCACAAAGTAGCAGCCGCAGAGCAGGCACTCAGCAAATGCTAGTTTCTCCTCCTACATGTGAAAGAACTGGTCAGAATTAAAGTTGAGGAGAGAAATTTTTGATATGGGTGAACCGACCTCAGATTGCTACTTATACTGCTTCTTAATCTGGTCCCATCAATTTCAGAATTTGTAGAAATGTCGACTGTATTCTAGAAGATCATTTTCTTTCTGTTAATTGGTTTCCAGACTTATTGGGAATTTTTTTCCCCTCAATTTGGATATTGGACATTTTTGTGGTGACTTGGGAAGGGAGTTTTTCGTTACTTTTATTTTCTTATGTGTATAACCTCAGTATTACTTCTATTAGAAAAAAAAAATCCCTGAATTTTGTTTGCTTAGTTTTCTACCTCATAATATTTTACTTATTCAGTTCCACATCTAAAATGAAGCCAGATGATTTTTTGGAACTATATTTTAGATTTTTATTTTAGCACAGCCATCATTTATAGGCTGCATGATACATTATTCCATGTATCAATGTAATGGATTCTTTTTATTTTTAAAGATTATATTTATTTATTGACAGAGAGAGAGATGGAGAGACACAGTGAGAGAGGGAACACAAGCAGAGGGAGAGGGAGAAGCAGGCTTCCCGCCGAGCAGGGAGCCCATTGCGGGGCTTGATCTCAGGACCCTGAGATCATGACCCAGGCCCAAGGCAGATGCTTAACTGACTGAGCCACCCAGGCGCCCCCATTGTTATGGATTCTTACTGTTCCTCTTCTGTTGCACACTGAGATCAAGGAGGGTCATACATATGACACTGGAATCACTGCTGATCCTGATTAATAGGATAGGAGTTAATAATACTTAAATATATTGCATATTCAAGTATAGTCAACAGATTATCTATGCCAATTAAGAGATGCACAGAAGTAGAAAGCGATCCAGAAACCACTTCTGCATTATTTTGAATTTATATGCATTAAAGCTTTTCCCTTGTTTCATATTTCCACAGTTACAATCTCACTTAAACTTACCAGCAAACTAGCCTGGATTCTTTAAGAACATACCAATTACCTAGATTAGCATACTGGTTCATAACCAAAAGGAAAAAATAACCCAGCATATAAAAGTCAAAATGGAGAATTCTCAAAATGGATACTCTGCAAATAGTTAAGAATTGGCAAGTCTTCCCCAAGAGTTTCTAAGAGTTCCTAGAGTGATAGATACGGTTGTACGTGTGTGTATATGTTTGTCTGTATTGGAGGCATGATTAGTATGAGAATGGTATTACAATTAATTAATACAATGAGAATTATAGTTATATTTTTTCCTTAGTGTCAAATTGAATGATAAAGTTGTTACATGGTTTTCATCTTAATTCATTAAAGCCTATTTTTATGAGTTACTTTAATTTAAACCTCTTTGATTGGGCGCCTGGGTGGGTCAGTGTGTTAAGCATCTGCCTTTGGCTTAGGTCATGATCCCAGGGTCCTGGGATGGAGCCCACGTTGGGCTCCCTGCTCAGCAGAGAGTCTGCTTCTCCCTCTCCCTCTGGCCTTCCCCACTCTCGTGCTCTATCTCAAATAAATAAATAAATTCTTAAAAAAAATAAAACTCTTTGATTAATAAATACATTAATATGTAACCTCTGCAGTTCTATACTTGTGTTCTATTCAAGCTTTCTCCATTTTCAGAAAATATTTTAACACAAGACATTTATGTCCAAATTCATTTGTATTATTTTTTACTAAAATGTGGCACTTTTCCTGATTCTCAGTGTATAATATCTGTTCTTCCTTGATCCACTAATTTTTAATTTCCCTCTCTTTCTCTGCCCTCCCCCCAACACACAGAGAAACAAAAAAGTAGGGGTCTGACCTATCCTTTTTTTTCTTTTTAATGATGAATTTTTTTTCTATTTAATGATCCTGGTATGTACACAAGTTTTTCTTGGTATTAGTCTTACACTTAACAAACCATCAATATGTAGGTACTAGATGGCAATTTACACACTGTTTTACCTTATTAAAAATGGAGTTAGTTGCCATATAAAGTTGCCAAAGTTGCTAGTTTGTTGTAAAGCTCTGAAATTTTTATACTAACATCTTTTTAACATTTTATTTTAAAACTCTTTTAATATAAAAAAGTACAGTAAATCATTCTTTAAGCCGTGTCATCTAGGGAAAGCATCTTTCAGTTCTGTATTCTACTTCAATCCCCAAACTACTATTTTAAATACAGGAGAGAACTTTCTTAATGTGAGCTCTGTAAAAAAATATGTTCAAAATTTTCTCTATTATTAGCTTCTTTATTAATTTTCAGGGTTGGTTTTGGAAGAAAAATGTAATAATTCTGTGCTGGTGTGGGCTCAGACTGTGTGTGAACCCCACAGAGATCTAGCTTTGCTCAGTGTCCCAAAACCAAGGGATGAGGCAGCCTTGCGTAAGGGTGAAGAGCACAGTTTCTGGAGCTGCCCTTGATCCAAATCCAGACTCTGCCAATTACTTGAAAAGTTCTTTAACCTCTCTGTGCTTCCATTTCCTTATCTGTCAAGTGGGGATAATTATCATCTCACCTTTAAGGTGATTGACAGTTAAATGAAATCATGCCCAGCACAGGGTGCATTCTTGTAGCGTTTGTTCCCATTATTATTACCCATTCTGTTAAAGTGAGATACCCTATGTAAATTATATAGCCAAAAAAGAACATTTATTGACTCATGCTGCTGGGCATGGCCTCTTCAGTTCTGTGAGCAAGAAGAGAGGCCAGGACTTCCACTCCTGATCCATATTGAATGAGATTCCCAAAGTCAAGAAGGCAGTAGTCCAGGTAGAAGAAGGCAGAAGGAATGTTGGGCAAGTAGAAGCAACAGGTGGCCACTCTAAATGGGGAAAGGTTATAGGAATCATAAAGGGAAAGAAGCAAGAACAGTGGTCCTCATGATCAGAAGTACTGTTTTGTGAAAGGATTAGTCCTGTTCCATGTATTGTAGAGGTTGAGAGTGGGGCATATGGATAGGAGTTGCAGGACATCGGATTCCTCTAATTCAAAGGGCACAAACGAGCTAGAATTCTGAAGTGGAATAAATTGTATCATAGGGCTGTGAGATGCCTGTTGTTAGTAAAGACTTTTAAACAGAGGTCTAAAAATCACTTGCTAAAGAGAAGATCATATGTAATAATAGACGGGGCGGAGAGATAACAGTAACTATGTCTAATTCTATGACTCCTACAAATGTGGGGTCTTTGGGGACACTGTCAGGTCTTTGAGACCTTGCTCTGCTAATCATGGTTGTCTGGCACTCAGTCCTCCAAATTTCTAATGGAAAATGTTGATATTTTTATTCAACATTTGATTTCCCCAAGCTATCATTCGGATGGAATTTTATTTTTGTCTTTCATATTTAACTACATATAGTCTGATTCATGCTCATCAATGCTTACTGGAGACAGGGAGAGTCCAGAAACATTGCTAATTCTCAAAGCCCATTTTGCCCAATAATGGCAGCTGGAGTAGAGAACTAGTGAGTTTCTGGCATGATACCTTTGATCCTGTCATCAATAAATTTTACTGAGAGAACGATTTCATTTATTAATGATCTCATGTTAGTGAAATAATTAAATTAGCTCTTCAGCAATGAGAATAAATTTCTTACAGAGAGTAAAATGTGAATTGGAAACTTGGTTATTTGTGTATTTATTGCTCAAATATGTATTCAGTATGATACATGCCTTAAATCTTCTGTGGAAGTAGGCAATATGTAAATTAAATGTGTCTGTCATTTCAGACATATTTCAGCCACTATTATTATAAAGAGATCTGTTTTGTTTCTACCTTGGTAATACTTTGATTATAATTTGGAGAGACAATTATCAACCATATAAATGTTTGGCATGTTTAGAATTTATTTGAATGGGTTAAGAAAAATTAATAAAATAACTATTACGGTTATCCAAGTAGGAAAGAGGTAAATAAAATAAATAAGTAAAATAAAAAGAGTTAAATAAGTAATCAAACATGATTCTCAGTAAAGTTATTTAAAATCATCTTAAACTAAATGATTTCAAAATAGGTTGTAATTAACCTATCTATCACAAACTCTTTTTATAAAAACAAGAGCATAGGATAAGAACTAGGTTCAGATTCTCCTTTATTATAAAAAGCCAAGTTAAATTCTTAAAACAAGCACACAAACCAAGATTCGAAGATGAAAGGAATCCCATCAATGACTCAGCAAATAATTCTTACAGGGCTGCTACAAGTCAGTTCCCCACACTTTACATGCTTATATTATGACATGGTAAAATGAAAATAAACCGTGACTTTTACAATTCTAAGAATAGGCAAAATGATCTGATTTTATATCTTATTTTCACTGATTTCATTTTGCTCAACTCTAAACATGTTATTCTAGGGTTTGAAGGGAGAAATAATAAAGCTCTTTGTGTTTTAAAAGGTAGCTTATAGCTTCCCTGCAAAACAACTCTTGATTATTGGCAATAATTGGCAGGATTCATGGCATATGTAATTTAAATACTGTAAGATCTCTACATAACTCTTTTTAGACTTTGTGATGTGATAAAAGATGTCATTACGTCCAATTTTTCTATCTTTTTTTCTCTCTCATCCTGAGTTAAAATTAAATCTATTTGTAAGATAGGGAGAAAAGACCCAGGAATGTGGCAAGTCATGAGGAATGCCTATTTGGAATTAAAATCTAGTCCATAGCTAAAACCTGTATAATCAGATAATCATTAAATGATCTGTCTTGGAAAACATACATGCAGTGAACCCATGGTACAGCCTACCAAATTGAGAGTAGTTTCAAAAGAGGACCATCTATATCATAAATCAGAGAGCACAAATAGGAAGTAGTAAAGGCAAATAATTGGCTTGAATATCTTGAGGTTCTAATTCTATTTTGTGATTATAATTACTTACCTGGGCAAAATATGATTTTTTACCCAATAGCATCTCCTTATTAAAAAAAAACTTACTTATGGGGACGCCTGAGTGGCTCAGTCAGTTAAGCATCTGCGTTTGGCTGAGGCCATGATCTCAGTCCTGGGATAAAGCCCATGTCAGGCTCTCTGCTCAGCAGTGAGTCTGCTTGTCCCTCTCCCTCTGCCTCTCCCCCTGGCTTGTGCTTTCTCTCTCTCTTGCTCACTCGCTCTCTCTCAAGTAAATAAAATCTTTAAAAAAACTTATGTAATCCAACAATCCTTGAACATCAGTTGATAATTACATATTTTTTAAAACTGTATTTTGAAAATGTAGCCAGTTTCTTTAAACATTTTAATATGAAATTATGTTTCAGATTGGCTGTGGATTCCTCTGCTTCTATGTGTTTCTTATGAGGCTTCTAAATTTCTAATAACCTTTAAACTATTGACCTGATGACCTTTCTGTATCAGTGGGCCCCAAATATCAAAATCACATGTGGAATTTTCAAATATAGATACTCTCAGACTTCTTTGTAGACCTACTAAGGAGAATATCCAGAAGTGGAGTACCAAGTTATATCATGATTATTGTTTAAAACATTTTACTGGTGAATATTGTCACTTCTTATGTTTGGGAACACTTGATCCTGTACAACTCTTAAGACACTTACTGTATCTTAACTTCATTGTCATTTTTGTACATTTTATTAAATCTCCTTTACCAGATTGCAAGCTTCTGAACAACAATGCTCATATTACATTATGTTAATGCTGAGCTTTTAAAACTTTTCTAAAATAACTTGCATGTGTTAAACATTAAAAACATTTCTATGATTCTAGGTTGTCTTTTGAGTAAGAGGAATATTAAATTGTTTTTAAATATGCAGATCATATTATAATATAATAAAATGTCTTCTATTTCATTTATAATTGTTCACACCAATTATTCAGATTCCCTGGAGGCCAGTTTTAATCATATCCTCCGGCTTTCTTGTAGTCAGCACCCAGCCCATAGAATTCTTTTAATATTGTCCATGAGGTAAATTTCTTTTTACCCTTAACTGTGTTTAAATAGCAAATATGATTCCACGTTGAATTTAAAACATGACTCAACATTTTCATATGATGAAAGATTTTTAACACTGTCTTATGAAAGTTATGAAAAATCCTGGGAGGCCAATGAAACAAGCTATTGAGCTTGAGTGAGTGTGTGTGTATGTGTGTGTATATGTGTGTGTGAGTGTGTGTAAGTGTGTGTGAGTGTGTGTGTGTGTGAGTGTGTGTGTGTCTCCCACCACTGTCATCATCACCATCTCTCCTACCATCGTTGTTTACTATATGCTGAGTGTGATGCAAGGTGCTCTAAATATATAAGCTCATTTACTCTTTATAAAACTCTACTAGTAAAAGTATTTCTCTGCTATGTTCCACTGTCTGTGTCTTTAAGGGAAATCAAGACAAATAGGACCTGGTCGCTACCCTTGAGGAGTTTATAGTCTGACAGAGGGCCCTCAAAACACTTCTCCATCCTTTTATCCATGCTCTTAAAGTTATTTTTTCCTTTAACAAGTGTATTTCTTAAGGATCACCTGGACTAGTTTTTAATGCCATTTAAACATACCCAAGAAAATTGTTCTAAAGCTTAAAGCAGAAAGAACATAATTGAGAGAATACATTAGGAAGAGATGGGCACATTTTGAGTCCTTAATATGCATGATTACATTTAATACTTACAACAATCTTGTGGCATGTATTTTATATATGATTTATGAAGGGGAAAAAATGAGGCTCATAGATGTTAAGAGGTATGCCAAAGGTCACCTACCTTCTAAGTAGAAAATGCCAGCATTTTAATCTCATCTGGGAGCATCCAAAGCCTTTACATTTCCTTTGGAATCATGCCATTTCTGTCTCCCACTTGGTTTTGGTGCCTGATTTCTAGTCTGGCAGCCTTGAAAAAGGGAGGGTTCTCCAGGTAATCTGAGATTTATACAGCAGCAGTAAGTTTTGCTATTATATGGGGTAGATTAGTAGAATCTATGTTTAAATACTTTTAAGATGTTAAAGTAAGAGGTAGCAAAACCAGACTTAAATAAACTTGGTTCTGACATCCATCCCATAAAAAATGCTGCTAAACCTATTTGTCAATTCCTGGCAGCAGAATCCTGACATTACTAGTCATTCACAAATCCACTTGGTTCAAAGTTTCTCTAAATGATGATCAGGAGGATTTGAGACCCTATAACATAAATATTAGTTGAAAATGGCTGAACTTACACCATGTAATGAGGACTATAAACACTTAACTGAAGCATAATTATATGCAGCAATTTAAGTACTATAAGGCAGGGTTTGATATAAATGTCTAGTTCTGATTCATTAACTATTGAGATACACAGCCTTATGGGGTTGGGAGAATCACCTGCTTTTGGTCTCTGGATTTCTTTTCCAAATTTGCGAGTCATTCTCTATATTCATGCTGTTCTTGTCTCACTCTGGTTTGCTTCTTTGCATCAAGGTTATTACTACATCGACAGGAAATTCTTGGGCTCTGTCCGTGTGATTATTATTCAGAGGTCACTTTAAGTACAGAGTGTTTCTCTATTATCTTTAAAGGGGGGGGGCACTACTACTTCTGATACACTTTCTGTTAGATAACTTCCAACTTAGTTCTCCTTTTTGGTATAGCACTCTAGCATTGCCCTGGACTCTTACCAACTGCCCTCATGTTCTTCTCTGTGGTAGAAGGAAGGGATTTTACTTTGTTAACTTTTGACAGAAGAAATTCCAAATAGAAATCCAAGCTAGAAATGGATCTCATGTTATGCAGAACTATGCATGCCATGTCACCTTGTGCTTAATATTGTTGCATGTCTTCATTCACATATGCAGCTCTGGAGTTTTACTCTAATCATATTTCTCCTACAGTCCCGTGGGCTGAAAAAGCAAGACTTTTCTTTAAGAGAAATGAAGCCTTATTAAGATCTGTTCCTTTTTAGTTGTCTTGTGTTGGGTCACCAGGAAGCAGACTCTGAGATGGAGATCACACTGCAGAAAGTTTATTAGGAATGCTTTTGGAAGCCATACCTGTGAGGGAAGGTGAAGGAGGGAAAGAGGGTTGGGTAGAGGGATGTGGTGCGGTTACAACAAAACCTTGGTTCACTGGACAGGGAGCTCTGCAACTGAAGTATTGAACCCATCAGAGTTACATTCCGTTAGGGTGAGAGCCTGACTCTTCATACCTCTGTATTGTCATTGGTTGTAGGCTGCCCTTGAAGTTGACCTTGAGTGAGGGAGCTCCTTTCAGTAGGGGCAATTCTGGAAAAAGGTTGACAGCTGAGAACTGTCTCAATAGCAGAGGGACAAATCCATCATTGCTAAAGACAGGATCTTGGCAGCACAATGCAACATCCATGGTACTAGTAGTTCACGAAGAGGAAGAGTGGCATAGATGAAGCCAACCTTTCCCAACCTTTCAAAATCATTCCTCCTCTTGATAAACATAGAGTGTGGCTCGGATATGTCTGAGGGAGGGGTAGTTGGCTCTTGATTGACAATCTGCACATGTTGCATGTTTCCATTGGATGAAAGTATATCCTACACCCTGCTATTCATTAGGGGACATGTATTTTCCTTTGTTTTCCTTCCCTTCTAATTTTCCTTCCCAGCCTCCCCTATGCAGAAGTCTGAACTGTAACATTTCCTGATATTTTCTGCAAAATATCAGGATAAAATCTGCACAGCAATGCTGTGATATCCTTCCCTCATTTTGTGATTATTTTATAATATCCTGAACAGCGCCAGCACCATACCAAATGCTCACAAAAGATCGGGTGATTAATATGAAAAGGAGGAAGCAATGAATAGTATCTGCTTTCGTTTTCAAAAGCTTTTAGTAAGGGCCGACCTCAAAAGAAAGGTAGATAATAATCAGAACCTGAACCGGGTTTTTATTTTATTTTATTGGTCCTGAAAAAAATTGAATTGGTACTAATCATGAGGTCAAATGGCATATGTAGCTGTCACAGACATATCATACAGGAATCCATGTTGAAATATGGGGATTACTAATTTGTGCCAGATAGAGGAAGGAATGGATGGTGTGGGTGAAAGAAAAGTCTAAAGCAAAAGACAATGACTGTTAAGGGATCAGAGAAGAAATTGATGATGAAAGCAGAAACTCTTTTCTGGAGGCATTTGATATATTCACCAGCAAGCATTCATTGTTTACGATGTGCTAGGTGCCTGGGATACAAAGATGAATAAAGAATGCTGCCTACTGTCAACCAAATTGTTCTCTTGTGATGATGCACAGAGAAAATCAGCACAAGGGTCTCAGTGGCCACCTGAATATGTATGTCCAGATGCTTACTCTGTTGGGTAATACTCTAACTTTCCCACTTTCTACTCTGTCTCTGTTTGAGATGAATATGATAAGTTAGTTAAATATCTATAGAGTAATTGCTATTCTATATTATGTAATAAGTATTTACATATCTCAGGGTGCACTTGTTAGCTCTGGAGTTATCTATTACTGTGATCAGAAGGACTGGGGAGAAATTGACAGCTCTGCAAGAGAGAAGATAAACTAGATGGTTAGCATGCCAAACTCTTTTAGTTTGTTGACCTTGGTGGCTGGAAGAGGGTATCAGGCACTAAAGCTGAGCAAGTCAAAACATTTTCAGTATGGGTTAAGATATTATAAGGGTTTAGAAGAAAACATTTTAAAGTACCTTCTCTTATTAAGGGGAGGCTTTCACGTTTGAGTGAGGTGTGGTGTTGTAAAATGTGGAAGAGGGAGATGAGTCAAAAAGGCTCCACCACAGGGGGCGCCTGGGTGGCTCAGTCAGTTAAGCAGCTGCCTTCAGCTCAGGTCATGATCCCAGGATCCTGGGATCCCAGGGTCCTGGGATCGAGTCCTACATCGGACTCCCTGCTCAGCGGGGAGTCTGCTTCTATCTCTCCCTCTGCACCTACCCCCCACCCCCTGCTCATGCTCTTTCTCACTCGCTCTCAAATGAATAATAATAATAAAAAATCTTAACAAAAATGGCTCCACGACTTATTAGCTATGTGAATGGGCAAGTTCTTTCGTTTGTCTTTGGGGCTAATACTTGGCTTATTTATATAACCAGGTCAAAGGACACAGTATATATGAATGTACTTTGAAAACTACAAAGCACATTATAAAATTATAGGCTATAAGCTATCAAATATGAGCTGAAAAGGAAATCTAGGGGTCATTGTAGCTCGTTGCCTGCAAAACTGAGAGTGATGGGGAAGAAAACAACTGAAAACCCTTACAAGTGTTATTTAATTATGATTTTGAATGGCCACAAGAATATTAAGCATCATCTGGAAAGGTATTGAGAAAAATAGCTATGACTGAACAAAGCCTCATGTATCTGCACCTGGAAATATGAAATTCTAGAATTGAATTTTGAGAAAAAATAAACGTACATAGATCAAAAAAAGTAACTAGCCAGAAGACAATCAAGTGTATACACAGATGTCCATATATGGAGTGAATGGAAATATTGGCATTATTTAGTCTCGAATAGTTGATGGTTAATATAATCTATGAATTAAAATCTGTAAGAATCACCAAGATTAAGGACTGTAAGGATGTTTCATCATTAGTATTTTCATCTAGTATCAAGAATACTAGATTTTAGGAGCAGCTATTCTTTGAAGTTTGAAAGGGGTGCTGAGGTAAAAAGTTGAAACTTCTGCTTTATCCATGAGGTCACCCTGAGGGAGCATATGTACCAAAGGTGGATGAGGTGGGAGGTGTGGAGGCCAGATCACCTCACATCCCTTCTTATCCTCTGTGGGGGGGGGGGGGGGGGGGCGTGGCAAAGGCAAGATTGGGCAACCGTTGCCTTCTAAAAGTGAGAGGTGCCCCATTTCTGTTTTTTTGCTCTGTAGCCTTTCTAGTTACATGCTTCATCCTATGGGGAATTTAAGAAGAGACTAATAAGACTGGGAGTGTGTGGTTCATGTGCCCATTTACCCCTCAGCCCTCGGGCACCACCCCCATGCCTGAGAGCATGCAGTGTCATTGAGATTCCCTTGAATTCAGGGCCACTTGTAATGTGCCTGGATTAAACGTCACCCGGAGACGTGCATATCTTTTAATGAATTAATCAGCCAATTGTGGGAAATGTCATGACCCTTTCTCCTGTACCCAGGGCTATGCTCACCTTCGGCCTGAGTATAGTGAGCCACTTCCTGGCAGGTTTCTTCATTAGTAAGTTGTTTGTTTTCAGATGTTGGGTTCATGGTAATATTGCCCAGGGAGACTTACTGTTAAATCGCTTTGGCTCCTTTTGCTTTTGGCTGTAATTACTTGGGCTTCTGTCCTTTATAAGTGACAACAATGTTTTAATGAATAGTAGAGAGTAATAAATCTAACACAAATAACCCATAGGCAATGCCTATTTACTTTCACATACAGTTTAATGACTTTAAACCATGGTTCTGTGTCAACTGGAGAGGTCCAAAATACCTGCCCAAATTACATATAATCAAGGAGCTTTGCCAGCTTAGGGAAATACAGTTATGCTGCCAAGTAAGAACATTTTAATTCATAGAAACTATAATTTGCTTTTCTTCCTATGTCTACTCTACATCATTTTGCCTTTTAACCATATAAATAAGGATCTATTTTTTTCAGAGTTCATATACTATGGAAACAATGTAACCATATTTCCTCAAATTGGATTCCATATATCTCAGTGCCTTGATGGCTCCCTGACAGTGTTCCATATGGAAGAAGTATTTGATGTTAACCCTTTGCAAATAACAAGGAGATATTTGGTACACTCCAGAAAAAAATGTTATTGCCTTGATTAACAAAGCAATTGCACAGCTCATTTCACTGTCAGAAAGTCCAGTGCCAGACTCTAAAAGAAAGGAGGCACACTATTTCTCCTTATTCACTTGACAAATATTAATTGATCACCTACTATGTGCCAGACACTGTGCTAGGTTTTGGGAGTATATCAGTCAACAAAATTCTCTGTTTTCAGAGAGCTGATACCTTACTGGAAAAAGACAGTAAAAATGATAAATAAATTATATAATATGTTAAAAGCTAAACACTATTAAGCTGCAGAGCAGCGTAATGGTAGTGAGGAGAGCTAGAGTGGGCAATATCTTAAATAAAGTGGTCAAGATGGGCTGCATTGAGGAAGGAACATTATTGGGGTTTTGCTTTTTAATACAGGTGAAATAAGAGCTTTTAGGATTTAATATTCATCTTTAAATGTTCACTCCGGCAGCTATGTTGAGAATAAGTTATGGAGGCAGAGGGTGATGCAGGGAATCTGATTAGAAGCCTGTTGCAATATTCCAGGTAAAATAGGATGGTGGTTTGGATCAGGGTTCTAGCAGTGGAAATGATGATACATTGCTGGAATCTGGGTGTTTGAAAGATATAGCCCAACATTTCCTGATAGATGCGAATGTGAGAAAGAAGACTCAGGGACACCTCCAAGGAGTTGGGCATGAGCAACTGGAAGGAAGAGTGTTAGAGGCAGGATGAGAGGCTCAGCTGAGGTCTTGCAAAGTTTGAGATGCCATTTCAACTGCGGTGGAGTTCCTGGATAGTTAGTTGCATATAAAAGTCTGGAGCTCATGGGAGACATCCAAAAGAAGAGCTGCCTCTTGCCAGATGGCATCTGTGCAAATTAGGAAGAGGCCCCTCCTCTGGACCAGCAAAGCTCTGGACCAGGCCTCTACCTACCTTCCCATCTGCCTGGGAGCTTTCATGCAGTGTTAACCATGTGTACACCATTGTGAGACCAGTGTTCAACAGGCCATTTCTTCCTTCCCTTCTCCATAAGAGAGCCAGATTCTGAGTTTTCATTCCTTTCAGTCAGAATGACTTTGGAAAAGGTGTGAGGAAAGTAGGGGTATAAAGGCAGGAGGAGAGAGAGACTGATATTAGCGTATTCTTTCTAGGGGTGCAGGGGTCTGTTCCTCATTGGCCTTGCCTGATGGTGAGAAATGCCTGTAGGAAGCCAAGAACCTCCCACTGGCTAAGGGACTGGTCCAAAAATGCAGTTTTTTTCTTTGTTTTCTACCTGTCAATGACACACACAGTTCAATATACTCGTTTTAAAATTTATGACTGAAACATACTTCACTGGTTATTTACAAACTATTAAGACTACTAAGTTTTGGGGACAAAATTGAAACAAGTGCATTTCAAGGCTTATTAAGAACTCTTAAGTCAGTATTCTGCTAAGAAGTGTGGTGCCCACCCAACACTTGACATGCTTGCAAAGCCTTTTCTGTTGAAGTCCCCCCGTGGATTGTTGGACTTACTGTACATTTCGAAAAGGAACCTTTGCTATGAGTGTATTATGTGTTGTACTGGGTTTGTCACACTTGCCAATTGTTATTCTTTTGGTGTTATGATTAAAAATGACCCTTAATTTACCTTTCTTATTTTCAATTAAATTTATTATGGGTTTTGTGATTGAAGCCGCAATACAGAGTGAGTGATACATATTTAAAACAGAAATACTGGGGCACCTGTGTGGCTCATTCATTAAGCGTCTGCTTTTGGCTCAAGTCATGATCCCAGGGGTCCTGGGATTGAGCCCTGCATCCGGCTCCCTGCTCAGCAGGAAGCCTGCTTCTCCCTCTCCCGCTCCCCCTGCTTGTGTTCCTGCTCTCACTGTCTCTCTCTCTCTGTCAAATAAATAAATAAAATCTTAAAAAAATAAAAAATAAAACAGAAAGACTTGGGGCCTGGTTTTCCAATAACTAGACTTGAAGATTGCCAAGCATTGTGGTTTAAACAGGAATAGGAATTATGCATACCACCATTGCTAAGACATGCACAGACAGGAACACACAATACATCTATTCCTGTCTATTTTATTTGGGTAGCAGGACAACTGGCTTTCACCCAAGTGGGTTTGAGTCAGTTGCTGCTCTATTTCAGGGCCTGCTCTTAGCCATTCCTCTTCCGGCACTGCCTCTTCTTGCTTTCCTTTCCCCATCTCCTCAATCACTGCTGCTCCAGTTCAGTCCCGAGGAGACAGAAATTTTCCACACCACAAAGGCAGTGTTAAGAAGCAGAGCGGTACAGTAGAACAAGCAACGTCTGGACATCTGTTGAATTTCAGAAGGAATACAGAGAATAGCCAATTATTCTCTGTTTCCAAAAATTAGAAAACAAATCTCATCTCCAAATAGTGAAGGGGCCCAAATCGGACATCCTCTAAATTTTTACCGGGAAATTCCAAAGACCTCTTTTCACTTTCAAAAATTATTTCTAAATTATGCAGCTCACTTTTTATATCCATAAGCATTTACTGCATGCCTTCATGCACCAGGCACTGAACTGGACACAGAGCTAATTCTGTACTTCACTTTAGCAGAAGGATTTGGTCTAAGAGGTCAGGGCAAGGCAGAGCAGTTCAGGGCTTGCTGTGCTGCTCAGAGGAGCCAGAAGGGCCGCTGATGGAGGGGACTGGGGGAACAGGACAGATGCTAAGCTGACAACAGAGAAGAAAATACAGGTAGCCTGACAAAGGTGTTCCATGTTAAAATTCATTTAACAAAGCTGATGCTAGCTTAGTCAACACGTGCAACAAAATATAAGCAGACGAACATTATTAGGAAAAAGATTTCTTTTTTTGTTCTGTGTTATGAGAGGAGTAGGCATTTTCAGCAAAAATGTCGCATGGGTTGGAAATGTTTCCTGGTGTTCCGTGTAACAGCCCATCTAAAGAGTCTTCATTGTTATTCAGATTGAGATCTGCTAGTGTGACAAAAGATGAAAGACAGGATTTTTGTTGCTAAACTCCTTTCCTGTGCCGGGTCTGAACTGGCTTCTTTATGTGTTGTTTCTAATGGCAGTCTGAGAGACCTCCAGATGAATAACTCACTTGAGAGAGCAGCTGTGGAAATACATTGTTAAAAAAAAAAAGATTCTGCCTGTTTAGCACAAGTGCTAACTAAGACTGGCATTTGGATATGTGTTGGTTCAGCTGGTATCTGCTGGGAGTCATTGATTGCCCTAAATGCTGGGATGGAGAGATTAAAGTAAAGGAAGAAAGTGTATTTATCACCATTCCATTGGTATGAATTGTGGATGTAGAGGTAAAGAAAGACTTACATTATCACTAGATTTAATATACTTGGAGGAACCGTGGGGCAAAATTATCTCATGTATTATTATTTACAGGATGTTATGTAGTATTTAATACTAAATATTTCAGCAGGAACTTAGAAAACCAATATGGTTAGGGCACTTTAAAAATCTCAATCTTATATTTTGTTTCATAGAGGCTTTCTTATGGTTGTAAGAACATGGTACCAAACCATTATCATAGATGTTGTGTGAAGCCCAGATACTGGAAATCAGGATGAGTAGTATGCAGTTTCAGAGGCGATTTTTAGTTTAAAAGCCTCACCCCCTTCAGTGTCTTGGATGTGAGGTTTACACAAATCTGAGGTGATGGTGGGATGGGAAGACAGATCATCTGTGAGTGAAATGGGAGAGGAGAAGGGGGGGTACAGAGAAAAGGAGCTAACCTCTCATGAAGAAAAGACCCCAAATTCACCTTCCTCATTGGAACAGGTTGTTGGAGAACAGCTTTTGTGTTTGTTTTGAAATTATTGGAACTTTATAGGAAGTACTCCCATTATTAAAAACTTACTATCTTGTTCCAACTGTCAAAAAGAACACAATTTTTTAAGTCTATGAGAGAAAACTAAGGCACAGATAGGGAGTCTGTCCAGCCTCCTTCTCTACCCTCCCCTTCTACTTGGTACCTGGAAATGTAGAGTTAAGTACTCTTGAGTGCAAAAGGCATAGGTCATATCTTTGTCTTCCTAAGCAATCAATAAAGCCATGTCTTCTCAATTGTGAGGATGTATAGATTGATAACTCATGGATTATAAAAAATGAAAACCAGACTGACATTGTCTTTTGAAGCCAGGAGTTGTAAGGAAATTATCAGTCAGAATTTTTATTTTCATTGCCTGTTTGTGCACATCCATCGCATCTCTGTAAAGCCACGAACAGGTTAAGAGATGCTTACGCAGACCCTCAGATTTCACTTTGTACTTTGTTTTCATTCTCTTCAGTGAAAATGGGGCTTGAGGGACTTTCTGCAATTCTTCTTCAGAGATGTGCCACAGTGACAACACACCACTGTAAATTGAGCATGGCACTGTCTGACTGTCACCAAGAAAGTAGGTAAACGTGCGATTTTGATGGCCTAGAGAATCACTGTGTCTTCAAGAAACTATTGATCAGAGAGAGACAGAGTCATAGCTTTCATTGGGGATGGTGATTCCACTTTGCTCCTATGTATAAGAAGCTGGTGTTGAGGCTGATGTGGCAATTGAGCTTACTCTGTTTTATACATTTTGCTATTATGAGAATTTTATGACACTACCGTATGGATGGAGTGAGAGTGCTTTGAACTAATAACCAATTACTTTCCTCTCTTTTCCTCTTCTGAGGATACAAGCTTCTGCCTTCACTGCTTCGAGAAAGGAAAGATATAACAAAAATAATGAAAATAAGGAAATCAAATCTTGCCTTTTGAATTTCCAAAACCTTGGTCCTGGGGGTTGGCGATGGGGACACAGAATATAGAATTACCAATGATCCAGGGAAAGCCAGTACTTCACTCCTGAAACTAGAAGAGGGTCCTTACAGTATTAGAGAAGGGAGAAAGGCACAAGGTGAGCAAAAGAGCTAGATGTTGAGCGTTCCTAGAAGAAGGGCCTCTACCATATTCTTCTGGCCTGAACTTGAGTCCATGAGGTAGTTTTAGGGGACCTGAGAGCAGGGAAGATCTAGGCCCCAGTGGGGTATGGGCGAATGGGGTGGGCCATAGGGGGTGGAGGGAAGAGGGTAATGCAGACAGCAAGATTATCTTTTTGTGTTCCCAACTGTGGAACAGAAATGGTGGTGTGGTGTCTAGGCATACAGGGCTAAGACAATTTCACAGTTCTTTGTATCCCATTGAAGGTGAGGACAACGCACTTGTCTGTGTGCCCAAATGTGGCACGGAGCTACCTTACACATCACTGAATGTCTCACAGTTCTCAGTGGGCAGGAATAGCTAGATGTTCCCCAAGTGCCCTAGAGGGATGTGGGGATGGCTGAGACAGCAGACCTGAGTGGCCTTGCTGTTGTAGTGAAGGTGATGTGGTAGTGTCCTATGAGAATAGATGAGTCAGGGCAGGTAGAACAATGCCCATCTGGGCAAAGTATCATTTCAAACACCCAGAGTAGCTAAAGTACTCTGAGATAAAGGGCATCCTGACTGCAACCTGCTCACAAATATTTGGGGGTGGGGGTGGGAAGATGGGACAAGGTAATTGTGATAAAATTAACATTTGGGGAATCTGGGGAAGGATACATAGAAATTCTTTGTATATTCCATATGTCTGAAATTATTTCAAAATACAAAGTTAAAAAACTAAAGAGAGACAGAGAGAGAGGGAAAGAGAAAGAGAGAGAGAGAGGAGGAAAGAGAGGGAGGCTAAGAAATGAAAATTAAAGCTCATAGAGAGGTCTGGGTTGTGTTCAAGATTGACAGTATCATTTGTTCAAAAATTTTAGCCTTGCAGTACTGAATTCATAATAACTGGAAGCCTACCTTTTCACATCTGAAAAGAGAAAGGGAAGAGCAGACTTACAGAGGCTTGGGGACACATAGTAGCAGGAATTGAAGAGGAGTGATAATTTTTTTTAAGTTGAAGTTAATATAAAGTGAACTGAATGTGACCTGAGGCAGCCCATAGTTCACAGGATGGTAAGTTTAGAAAATGAACTTTTCATGAGTTAGTTAGGTAACAAATGTCTGCTTTTATCTAGAAGCACTTATTTAAAATTAAACTAATGCCTTTATTTATTATTGAATTAATTGATAGAACATATATACTTTTATATAATTCTAAGCACTTTGTGCTAGGTATTGTGGGGGCTATAATGAACATGGCTGGGCTGTAGCTATAAAGATGTAATGCTTTCAAGGTGATGGCGAGTCTTTAGGAGTGACAGACACATATAAAAACAACATCGAATGACAGAATGTAAGAATTACTATACAAAGTATATAAGTAAAATGGCATAGCAACAGAATAAAAACTATTTTTTATTGGAGAGCCAGGAGAGGTTTTGTGGAGGAGGCAGCATTTCAAGCTGGAGTTTGAATGATCAGTAGGATTTTAGTGGATAGAGATGGGATGTTAAGGGAGGGTGGCCTTAATGATAAATAAGAGCTAAATATGATAAATACGAGCTAAAATACAAGCACAGGCAAGGGTGCTGAGTACGAGGTGGATGGGTAATTTACACAGGGCTACTTTGGGACTGGGAAGTAGGTATGGTGGAGGAGGTAGGAACATAGGCAGATAGGAGCACAGTCCAGACTTGATTCCTTAAAGGAATTCACAGGTTTCATCTTTTTAAACATTTAACTTCTTTTCCTATTTGTAGGTTATTTTGATATGTTTCAACACAAGGATCCAATAAAACACTGTATTCATCCTTCCCCTCTGCCCCACAGCTAGTCCATTTTCCTAAACACCATTTATTAAATAATTGTCTTTGACTTTTCCTTTCTCCACCTCCTTACACATCCAATAAATCACCAAGTTCTCTCAAATCTCTCTGAACATATCTCAGGTATTTTCATTTTCTCCCCATCTTCATCAACAATACTTCAAGCCACAATGATCTCTTACCTGAATTACTTGAACAATGACACTAGTAGCCTTCTTGCTAGTCTTGGCATCCACCTCTTCCCCTTCTCATCCATTTTAAGAGGCAAATCTGATCAAGTCATTTGCCTGCTTAAAATCCTTCAGTATCTATCTTCTCATTGCCCTTACATAAAGTTCAAAATATCTAATATTATCACCCAGAGTCTTGATGATCTGGCTCCTACCTACTTCTGCAGATTCATTTCTTGCCAGCTTCTCATTAATTTCTCTGTGTTCCAGCCACTGGGAACTTCTTTCTGTTCACCATGCCCTCCTCTATGCCAGAACGATCTTCACCTAGCTGCTGCTTCAGATCTTGGCTTGTAAGTCACTTTCTTATGAGCCTTCCCAGATTCCTGAATATAGATTTCATCCTTTAAAATACTCCCCTAGTGCCCCACACTTCTCATTTTCCATATGTTTAATTACTTACTTTATAGGATAGTTTTCCCCACTAAACTATAGACTCCAAAGGGGCAGGACTTTGCCTTTCTTCTCTTCCCAGAACCCAGTGGGGCTTGTGGTACATAGACATGATTCAGATATATTTATTGAGTAATCAGATACATTCCTTCTATTGATTTGTGATGTATTCTTCATTATATATTCACATCTTTATTTTAAAGTCTGTTTTTGGGTAATCTATTCTATTCCAGTAATCTTGATCTCCACCCCTCCCCCCACCCCATCTATCATCATTCTTCTATATTTCTTAATATTACTAACCTTTATTTCAAGTGCTGCAACTTTTGGATATGCTTTGATGTCATCTTAAAACATAAAAATTTATTGTACCTATTCTTTCCTGTTTATTTTTCTAGATTAGCCTACATATCCTTAGTATTTTACCCAGGATTATATAAAACCATATTTTGGAAAGAACTGACAACTTTACAATTGTGTCAATACTTTACAGTACTTTTCCCATACAGAAGCATGTTAAGCTTTTTCATTAGTCATGTCTTTCTTTGTCTCTATGGAATGTTTGCAGTTTTTTATAACTATAAAAACCTGGAAGAAAACACAAGTGTGTGTTTATTAAATATCTGGGCAGAAAATGATTTTCCAAACATTAAAGCAATAGAAGAACTAACAATGGAACAGCTTGATTGATATAGCTATATAACCATGAAAACAATAGCATATGTTTAAACACATAAATAAAATTAAAGGACAAGTGAGGAGCTGGGAGAATAATTGCAATAGAGATGCCAAATGGCTTCTATCCTTACCAAATAATGACACAAGTTGATAGGAAAAACACTAATTTTTCAAAGAAAAATGGGCAAAGAACTTGAGCAGGTTTTAGAGAAGGATTAAAAATGACATAGCCTATTCTTTTTAAGTAATTCTGATTCTGACATGTCACTGCTTCAGCTGTTTTTAGATCACATGTAAGGCTCTTTGGTTGAATGACACCTTCCAGTTATTTAAAGTAACTAGATCCTTTGTTAAATTTAGGTTACAAGCTTTAAAATTTTATTTTAGCATCTTCTCAGTGCTTTTCTATTTAGATATCTAGGTAAAAAGAGATGAATAAAAGTGGTATTTTCTATATCCCATAAAGAAAGGAGAAAGATCTTGGTACTTAATTGACTGTAAACATGTATCAACCAGTGTTCTTTTCAGTATATGTTGATTTCAATACCCTAAGTGTTTACTAGGATTTTTTATTCTTATTGATCTAAGTATTATGCCTTTATCAGCTTTGAGGAATCAGGACCTGAGTTTTCTTGGATAATTTCTTTTGTTATATACTTTTAAAATTGAGAATGATACTTTGATGTAAGTTCATCATGGAGTTGATGAGTTTATTTAACAAAATCTGACATAGTTATCACTTTGTTCTGGCACAGTTTACATTCTGGGGATACATAAAGAGAAGAATGTGGCAACTACCAAGTAGCCAACACATAGTACCACTCTTTTCTTTCCAGTTCAGGGATGATTATGGAGAAATCAGAGATAGTATTCAAAGTGTCACTTTTCTTTTTGTTAAGGCTAAGTTAGACTATTTGGCTTGACCTAAGGTGATAATTAAATTGCACAAATTCTGATTCACCATTCCTCCCCACAGTGTCCTACTGAATTGTGCTCACCTATCTAAAATTGCAGCTTTCTGTCTAAAGGACAAAACCTGTCCCAATTAGTTTACGACATGGGTTGGCAGAAAAGTGTGTGTCCCAAGACCAGACTACTCTGTAGGAGAAAGGGGCTGAGCCGCACCTGCCCAATTGCTTCTTCCCACAGCCGCTCATCAGGCAAGCCAGTTATCCAACCATGGAGAGTCGGGGAGGGATCCAATACTATTTTTACCAGAGGAGTAGAGTTTTCTCTCCTGTATAGTCTTGTAGAAAGCAGATTGGCACAATCTTAAACACTTGCCCAAGCTTTTTGGTTTCTCAATCCATTTCTTGCCTTGTGGTTATCCGGGGTGTGACTGTCCCCTTTAGCGGGAGGAGATCATGAATTTATCCTGTTTTACCTTCATGAACTCCTTCCCCCCAATACCACCGTTGTTCCTTACTCTGTCTTCCAAGACCACTGGTGGGCAGTGTAGACATGCAGTGGATCAGAAGTGCACATCAGTTAAATCAGTTGTAAGACCTTGCTGTCAACTAGGATTAGTAGTCATTCCCTGTTCTTATCCCCATTCCAAATTATCTCTAGCTCTGTGATCAACATAACCCCCTGAAAGCTCTTCAGGGATATTGAATGGTCGCACAATGGTACTCCAAACATTACAATGGCAATATAAAGATGTCCCCAAATATGGATTTTCCCCCTTTATAAAATTCCCATGTCAAAGAGATACCAAAATTACCCTGCTTTTGTCTGAAATAAAGAAGTCCACAATATCTAAGTTAAAATGGAAAGGAATTGACTTGCAAAAATCATGTCACCCAGTTTCTTTCTGCTCAGTGTCTGGTAGAGGCGTTTACTCCACAGTCTGGATAGAATTGGATTCCTGGCATCAGCGGCAGTTTGAGCTGCCTCGTAGTGGAATGAGTAAGATTCTGTCAGCCCTAATCCTCTCTTGTGCCTCAATTTTTAAATCTTTTTATTTGACATGATTGTAGGTTTACATGTAGTTGTAAGAAGTAATTACAGAAAGGTCCTAGGTACCCTTTACCTAGTGTTCCCCAATGGTAACATCTTACATGATAATAGTACCATATCATACCCAGGAAACATTTACATTGTACAATCCATAGGTGTTATTCAGACTTCACCAGTTTTATGTGCACTTGTGTGTATGTATGTGTGTATATGTAGTTCTGTGAGATTTTGTCATATGTATAGATTTGTGTAACCACCACCACAATCAAAATATAGGACTGTTCCATCATTGCAAAGATCCATTGTGCTACCCCTTTGTAGTCATACCCACATCCTCCACCCTGTATCATCTCTGATCCCTGGCAACCAGTAGTCTGTTTTACATCTCTATGATTTTGTCATTTAAAGAATGTTATAATTAGTGGAATCATACAGCAGGTGACCTTTCAAGATTGGAGATTTTTATCAGCACAGTGCTCTTGTGATCCATTCAAGTTGTAGTGTGTATCAAGCTGATTTCTGTTTCAAGAGTTCATTCCTTTTATTGTTGAGTGGTGTTCCATGGCATGGATGTATATGGTTTGTTTAACCATGCCCCCTTAAAGGACATTTGAATTGTTCCCAGTTTTTACATATTACAAATAAAGCTTCTATGAACACTTGTATGCATGTGCTTTGCATTGACAAACTTCATTTCTCTACAATAAATACCCAGAAGTGTTATTGCTGGGTGATATGGTAAGTATGTATATGTTTAGATTTTTTTATAAACTGCCAAACTATTTTCCATAGTGGCCCACCATTTTATATTTCCACCAGAAAAGCATACCAAGAGTGATACATTTTCTCTACATCCTTACCAGCATTTGGTGTTGTCACTATTTTTTTTAATTTTAGCCATTCTGATAGATGTGCTGTAATAATACATTGGAGTTTTGATTTGTTTCCCTAAAGACTAGTGATGTTGATCATATTTTCATGTGCTTATTTTTCATGTGTATATCCTCTTCAGTATAATTCTTCATGTGTTTTGCCTATATTATAATTGGATTGTTTCTTTTCTTACTGTTGAGTTTTGAGAGTTTGCTATTTTTTCCCGATATGAATCTTTTGTCAGATATGTGGTCATATGCTTCATTTTTAAAGTTCAAAAAATGATTTAACACTTGACATTACAAGACCAATTCCATAGCCCATAACATATTACTTGTGTTTTATTTCTGAGACTTAAAACAGAGGCACAATTTTGAGGTGCTAGAACCATAATCCCAAGCACAATAATGTTTCCAGAATTCAGTGTTTAGTCTAATGTAGATCTCCGATACTGTCACCAAAGTTCATAATGGGAATTCCATGATGTTTGAAGAAAAGAAGGTAGAGAGAAGTCATGTTGTTTTAAGTCTTAGTAGGATACCAGTGTATGCCAGTGGTCTAGACACCATAAGATATAAATTTAAACTGAACTAGGACAAACTGTTTATCAATATTTTAGTTTGTCAACATGCATTTACCATAAATGGGGAGAAAAATCCACCTATCTGTGAGCAGGTCTCCTGCTCCAATGACTGCCACCTGTCATAGCCTCTGGCTATGAAATCAGCTTCTTAGGAATGATTTTTCCTTGTCCCCACATCTGTTTCTCCCTTAGCTGACACCTTAAGAAAAGCTGCTGTTGTCTCTTCTAAAGAAGAATTCCCTTAGGAGCCCATGAATGGGAGGGATTAATTGTTTTATAAATTTCGGATCATCTTATTCAACTTTGCTGCATTTGCTTTTTCTCATTCAACAATGCCTTTGGAAATCCTGTCAGATCAAGTGATATAAATTTATTCTTTATAATGACTACATGATATTCAGTGGTATAAATACATGACAATTTACCTTGAATTGGTGAGATTTAACTTTTGTGGAGGTACAGAATCTAAGGAACAGGAATTCTGTGATGGCCATTCTTGGTGTGCACACCTTTGTGGTATGTGTGCAGGACCTTTGACTTCTAACCAACAGAATATGGCAAAGGTGATGGGCTGTCACTCCTGTGATTCTGTTACATTATATAAGACTCTGTTTTGCTGGCAGATTCATTCTAGAGACTCTCTTTGCTGGCTTGATGAAATGGCCATGTTGAGGAGGCCCATCTGGCAAGGCACTACAGGCCTACTACAGATGACCAGGTGACTTTTGAGAAATGAGAGAAGCCTCTAGCCGAGAACCAGCAGAAGCCGGGGACCTCAGCCCTATAATCACAAGGAAATGAATTCTGCCAACAAATTGAGTGAGACTGGAAGTGGATTCTTCCCCAGTCAACTCATCAGATGAGAACGCAGACTCCTAAGACCCTAAGCAGAGTACCCAGCTAAGCTGTGCCTCGAGTCTGACCTATAGAAACTGAGACATAATAAATGTATGCTGTTTCAAGTCACTAAATTGGTAGTAATTTATTACCTAAAAATACAACCCCTCCTCCCCTGATTTTTATCTATCTCTATATCTCTCTATCATCCATCTATCTACCTGTGTATTTATTTATTTATTTTTGCCCTGGAAAGAATGCTCAATAAATACTTTTGTTTTTATATCCTTATATATTTGTGCCTTGATTTTATAGGATAGATTTTTCAGGAGTGTGATTGTTGTATGTTCTTTATAATTTTAATAGATAATGCCAGATTATTTTCTAAAGAAGCTTTAATAATTCACATTTTACCAGTAGTGTGTGAGAGTATACCTTTTCTTGCAACCTTACTGGTAATGGGTCTTAACCAAGGTATATAATTCTTTCCAGTCTCAAAGGCATAAAGAGATATCTTATTGTTACTTTAAGTTTTCCTTCTTATCAGTGACTTTGAGCATATTTTCATGTTTCTTCAACATGAGGTTAGCTCTTCCATGAATATATCTTTCATATTCATTGCCAATTTTTTCCGAGGTTTTTTTTTTGGGGGGGTTATTCCCTTTTGGTTCTTTCTTTTTTTTTTTTCACAATGAAAGCATTTATCATTTATGCTTTGCTGTGCTCCTTAATTTTTGGCTAATGTTTTCTTTTTAATTTTCCTTTGATTTTTTCTTTTATCTAAGTGTAATCTAGAAATGTGATTTTTAATTTCTAAGAGAATAAAATATTTTTTTTAATCTAACATGCTTGATTAGAACATTTCCTCTTTAAGATAGTTTAAGGTTTCATTTATGGTCAATTATATATTTGAATTTTATAAATGTTTCATGGACATTCAAAAATTGTCTATATTTTTATTGAATTGATGGTTATTCAATTCCTTGGTGCCTTTACTTTTCAATTTTATTTTTATTTCAGATTTATATGAAAAGCAGTCCTAATTTAGCACTCTGATGATAGATATAGACATAGGTCAAAGAGTGCTGATTATTGGTCTTTTTTCATTGTATTCCTGAGATCTGTCTTGTTATTAACTTTTCTTCTTTAGATAGTGTACTTGTTGGCAAAGCTTCTGAATTCTTTCATATTCATAAAAAATTGTCGAGTTGTATGAAGGTCTTCTTTCATTTTCTTTTTCTCTGTGTTTAGGACCAGATATTGGTGCTTATAACATATTGTGCCTCATTGTGCTTGCTTCGGCAGCACATATACTAACATATTGTGCTTCTGCCTTGCTGCTTGAATTTCTGGATCTAAGATCAGCATGTGTTCTCCCATTAGAACCATGTCTCAGAATGCAAGTTATTACTGTCCTGCCCACCTTCCTTTTACGGTGATGCACTTTCCCTTGGTTATTGTCAATTGTCTAAATTTCATACATTTTTTTAGGCATGTGCCTTTGGGGCATAGGCAATAACTGCATTTCTGTTAAAACAGCTGTGTGTCCTGGGACTCCTAGAAGGTTCAGTTGGTTGAATGTATGACTCTTGGTTTCAGCTCAGGTCATGATCTCATGGGTCATGAGATGGAGACCCACATCAGGCTCTGTGCTCAGTGGGGGAGTCTGCTTGAAGATTCTCTCCCTCTGCCCCTTGCCCCACTCACATGCTCTTTCTCTCTCTCAAATAAATCTTAAAAATACCAGCTGTGTTTCCTTAGAATATCTATTTTCCCATAACCACTTGAGATTGTTCAGATCTTCAAGAGTGATCCCCACTTGCTTTTACCATAGAATCTCTATAGGCACTTTAAGGGTATAACACTCAAAGTTTCCTGGATCACAGCTCCTTCTGGGAAAGCCTTCCAAATTGCTCTCTGAGATCTTGCCTCTCTTGTTCTGTTAGATTTCATTGTGTTTCCATCCTTTTCAATCTAGTTAACGTTAAAGATCTTTCTCTTCAAGCTTATTTCTCTTCAAACACTCTCTTCATCAGTTAGACCCAGGTTCATTCTTTTATTTCATTTTTTCTTTGATAACTGCCTAGTCTGTACTCTGAAATCTCAACATTCCATCTAAGGAAAACATTTTTCCTCCCACTTATTCAACATCATTTTTGTTCATCCCTTCCTTGGCTTCCTCAGTAAATGTGCTTCTTAACAACAGTGTGTTCCAGACCAAGGCATTTTAAATTGTCTCTTAGTCTCTGAGTTTGTAATCATTTTTTTTAAAATATTTTATTTATTCATTTGAGAGAGAGACAGAGAGAGCACAAGCAGGGGGAGAGGCAGAGAGAGAGGGCAAAGCAGACTCCCCGCTGAGCTGGGAGCCTGACATGGGGCTCGATCCCAGGGCCTGGAGCTGAAGGCAGACACTTAACCATCTGAGCCACTTAGGCACCCCTGCAGTCATTTCATTTGTGGTTTATTTTTTTTCATTCATGAGGCACTGGTTCTTTTTTAGTTTTTTTAGTTTGTTTTTTTTTTTTTTTAATAGCATCCATGTTCTTCTGTGTGTGAGGCCACAGTAAATCTCTGAAATGCAAAACCAATTTCTTGGCCATTTTGATAGCTAATCATAGCCTCCTTAAGGCCGTAGGTTTGGAGAATAATTCTTAAAATTTGTAAAAAGGCTACATGAAGCCAATTGGTTCGTTTTTCCATAATTTTCTTTTTAACTACTGTATTTCAAAACAACATACATAAATGCAATCTGGAGCAGCATATTTAGTACTATTTACTTATGCCTGGTGTGAGACCTACTTCAGTAGGACTCTGTGTTCTGTGAGTAACTTAGCTGCTTCTGTACTTCAGATACCCAGCCTGTAGATCTGACTGAGAGATTCAATAAAACAAGTTAAATTTGATCTACCCGTAAGTACCTAAAGAGCCTGTGCACACTAAAGCTCTCCCACTTTAAGGTTAGTCTTTATTAGAGCAAAAGATGTTCTCTTTCCTATAATATAAGCCCTGTCCCATTGGCCTGCTTTAAGCCATAGCTGTGTTGGTATAAGTCAGGTCAAATTCAGCCACAGAGAACCACACAGACCATGATTACTAAGCCCAACATTCCCTTAATAAAAAATCCAACCACGTAGTGACAATAAAAGCCAAGAAAAAACACTGAGGTCAAAACCCAGGTGGATTAGGGTTCCTAAGGCATCAAAAATTTCAAACTCTTTTCCTGTCTTTGCATGCACTGCCTACATTGTGGCCCAGAGTTTATTATTTTGTCTTTTTAGTTGTTTAACTGGTAAGTTAGGGCTGGAGGGGGCCAATCGATAACATTCCTCTTTGCCTCCTGTGTTTGCAAAAATAAACTGAAAAGCACATACAAGAATTCAAACAGAGTATAGGAAAAATATCTGCTTTTGTATTGATAATGATGGATTAGAGGATGTTGCTTGATCTACAGCCATACTTTGGCTCTCTCATATGTTGTCCTCACCTGTGAATTGAACTTACCTATTCATAACTTGGGGGTCTTATAAAAACAGAGCTTTCGTTGTATAGTTACTGATTGGAAGAAAAGATGTGTTTCCTCAAGACTCTGCAGTCTGAAACAAAGAAAGGAGCTAAACTATTTATCTCAGTTCTTCTTCCCATTGTCAAGATTAAAGAGTCTCTCCTCCTTTGGGAAAGTATAGGCATGGGGTCAGACAGAACCCTCCTGAGAAGAGCTCCCTCTCCACAGTGGAAATGTGCGGAGTGGGGAGGCAGGTAAGTGTCCCTCTATGATCTTCACAGTTAATGAAGTATTTAGCTTGGATTAGGATTTGGGTTGGGAAATAGGATTGTGATATGGAAGCTAAGCTTTAACAGAGGAGTAAAAGTGTGCTAGATTTTGGGAGCTAGAAAGGTATTTTAGATACAGAAACAGCATAAATGAGGAGAGTCATAAAATTGCAGCATGTGTTTAGGGAGGAGTCCAGTGTGGCTAGGACACTGAAGAAAGTAGCTAGGGATGAGGGTGGAGAATTCTGCTGGACTAGGTTTTAAAGCACTTCATTTTGTACTTAAAACTTTGAAATTTGTCCTATAGAGACTCATTTAAAGTACACAAATGATTTTGACGTTTATATGGAGCTCAGCAGATAAACAGGGTCTGTGTGAAGAATTGTGAACAAGTCTATGCCTTCAATTTTAATAGAATTAAGAAACAAAACTCAGATTAATTGGGGGGGTGTTAAACACTTTAATTAGTATCATATGTAATTGGAGGAACTTTGCAAACCCAGAGAAAAGTCAAGTTAAAGAGACTCAAACATGTTGGCATCTTTGAATTGTTGAGATGTCACACTATTATCCTCCATTTACCTCATATTTAATCAATCACCCAGGCTCTCAATTTTTTTTTTGAAATAATTCCAAAGCCCATGATTAACTTTTCTATCATCCCTCAACCTTCTTCACCTTTCCCAGGCCCTCATTACCTCATACCTTGGTGATTTTTGCCTGCACTAATCATTTGACAATCTTAATGTTTTCATCTAATTTTGGCTGTGTATTATTTTTAGGGATTAAATTCATAGTGTGATTTCTCCTCCCTTGCATGGATTTGGATGAGAGTTCATATGTACATGACATGGAGTATTGGCTTTATTCCAGTGTTTGCATAGATTAAGGACACAGGCAGGCCTTCTGACTCTCTTGCAGATTGAATTTATCCTTCTTGTCACAAGTGAGATGCTGAATTGGAGCCCAATGCCTAATGTATCTGAAGAAACAAAACCAAGAAGAAGCAAAGGAAGAACATAGACTTTTCTTCTAACTTTTAAACCAAAGTGATTCCCATTGACAACATTACCCAATGACAGTTAGATTCTTACCAATTTTACCAAACTGATATCTTTTTTTCTTTCTAAGGGGAGGAACAGCTTATAAAACATTTCTAGTGACGCCAACTCTCTCTTTCCTAGAGATTGGAATAAATTTTTATTAACCTTTGGTTGGGAAAAGAATGTGGGTAAGCAGGAGTAGGATCTTCCACCATGTTATTCATCTCATGTACTATTTTCTAATGTTTTAGGCTATGTGCCTTTTTTAATTGGATAATTTGACATATCAGATTGCATAAATCTAAGGTATACAGCATGTTATTTTGAAACATTTATACACTGGAATATGTTTGCCATTTGTAATGATACTTATCACCATACATGCTTATAGTATATTATTGTCTATGTTCAATATGCTGTACATTAAATTTCTATGGCTATTTGGTACTCATTACAGGTTTGCACCCTTAAAAGACCCTCAATCTTATTCCCCCAGCCTCCATCCCCTGGTAACCACTGTTTTACTCAAAGTTTTTTTTTTTTTTACAGGTTTGAATTTTTTTTAGATTCCACATATAAGTGATACCATACAGTACTTGTTTTTCTCTGCCTGACTTATCTTGCTTAGCATAATGTGCTCAAGGTCCATTCATCTTGTCACAAATGGCAGGACATCCTTTTTTCTCATGGCTGAATAATATTTGATTATGTACCTACATCACATCTTTTTTTATCCATTCTTTCATTGGTGGGCATTTGGGTTGTTTCCATATCTTGGTTATTATGAATAGTGCTGTGATAAACATGAGGGTGCATATATCTCATTGAACTCCTGTTTTTATATCCTTTGGGTGTATTTCCAGAGTAGAATTGCTAGATCTTATAGTAATTTTATTTTAAAATTTTTTTGGTGAACCTCCATATTGTTTTCCATAATGGTTGGACTAATTTACATTCTCACCAACCGTGTATAAAGGTTTCCTTTTCACTACATCCTTGCCAGCACCCACCGTCTCTTGTCTTCTTGATTATAGCCATTTTAATAGGTGTGAGATGATAACTTTATTGTGGTTTTATTTGTGTTTCCTTGATGATTAGTGATTTTGAGAATCATTTCATGTTCCTGTTGGCCATTTTGATGTCCTCTTTGGAAAAATGTCTATTCAGTTCTTCTGCCTATTTTTTAGTCTGATTTTTTGGACATGATACCTAAAGCACAAACAACAAAAACAAAAATCAAGAAATGGGACATCAAACTCAAAAGATTCTGCAGAGCAAAAGGAACAATTAACAAAATAAAAAGACATCTTACAGAATGGGAGAAAATTCTTGCAAACCATGTACCGGATAAGGAGTTAATATCCAGAATATATAAAGAATTTATACAACTTAATAACAAAAAATCATTGCCAAGACCAATACTGACAAACTTTTCCCCTGTGTTTTCTTCTAGGAGTATTATGGTATCAGGTCCTATGTTTAAGTCTTTGATCTAATTTGAGTTACTTTTGTGAGAAGTGTGAGATAAGGGTCTAATTTCAATGTTCTGCATGTGTTTCTCCAGTTTTCCCAGCACCATTTGTTGAAGAGACTCTTTTCCCCATTGGATGTTCTTGGCTCCCTCATCAAACACTAATTAACCATATATGCTGGGATTTAATTCTAGGCTCTTTACTCTGTTCCACTGGTTTATGTGTCTATTTCTGTGCCAGTATGATATTGTTATTACTATGGCTTTATAGTATAGTTTGAAATCAGAAAGTGTGATACCTCCAGCTTTGTTCTTTTTCCTCAGGATTACTTTTGGCCATTCAGGGACTTTTGTGGTTCCATATAAATTTTAGGATTGTTTCTTCTATTTCTGTGAGGATAGGGATTGTGTTGAATCTATAAATGGCTTTGGTAGTATGGCCATTTGAACAATATTAATTCTCCTGATCCACACACATGACACATCTTTCCATTTGTTGGTGTCTTCTTTTACTTAATTCAGCAAAGTCTTTTCATTGTACAAATCTGTTACATCCTTGGTTAAATTTCTTCCAAGTATTTTATTGTTTTTGATGTTATAAATGGAGTAATGTTTTTCTTTTTCCAATGCTTCATCATTAGTGTAAAGGAAAGCCACTAATTTCTGTAAGTTGATTTTGTAAACCTGCCACTTTACTGAAATCATTGATTAATTACAATAGTTTTTTTATTGACTCTTTGGGATTTTCTATATATAAGATCATATCATCAGCAAATAGTGACAGTTTTACTTTTTATTCCCAATTTGGATACCTTTTATTTCTTTGTCTTCCCTAATTGCTCTAGCTAGGACTACCAGTGTTATGTTGAATTAGGAGTGGTGAGAATGGGCAACCTTGTCTTGTTCCTGTTCTTAGAGGAAACACTTTCAATTTTTAACCACCAAGTATAATATTCGCTATGGGTTTGTCATATGTGGCCTTTATTATGTTGAAATGAGCTTTCTACTCCCAATCTGTTAAAGGTTTTTACCCTGAAAGGATGTTGTATTTTGTCAAATGCATGCTATATGTCTATTGAGATGATCATGTGATTTTTATCTTTCATTTTATTAATGTAATGAATTAGATTTATTAATTTGCATATGTTGAATCATCCTTGCATCCCAGGAATAAATCCCAATTGGTCATGGTATATAATCCTTTTAATGTGTTCTGGAATTCAGTTTGCTAATATTTTGTTGAGAATTTTTACATTTATATTTATCAGGGATATTGGTCTATATATATATATATATATATATATATTTTTTTTTTTTTTGTGGTATCCTTACCTAGTTTTGGTATCAATTTAAATCTGGCTTCATAGAGTGAGTTTGGAAGTGTTCCCTCTTCCTCAATATTTTGGAAGAGTTTGAGAAGGATTGGAATTAATTATTGTTTAAATGTTTGGTAGACTTTACCAGTGAAGCTGTCTGGTCCTGGAGTTTTCTGTCCTGGGAGTTTTTTGATTATTTACTTGATCTCTTGACTCTTTATTGGTCTGTTCAGATTTTCTATTTCTTTCTGATTCAGTCTTGGTAGGTTGTATGTTTCTAGAAATGTGTCCATTTCTTCTAGGTTATATAATTTTTGGTATGTAATTGTTGATTGTAGTCTCTTACGATCTATGTATTTGTGTAGTATCAGTTGTAGTGCCTCCTCTTTCATTTCTAAGTTTATTTGTTTGCGTCCTCCTCCCTCTCTCTGTCTCTCCCTCTCTTGTTTTGGTTAGTCTATCTAAAGGTTTGTCAATGTTGTTTATCATTTCAAAGAAATAGCTCTTGGTTTTGTTGATCCTTTCTATTGTTTTTTCTGGCCTCTATTTCATTTATTTCTGCTCTGATTTTTATTGTTTTTTAAGATTTTATTTATTTATTTGACAGAGAGAGAGAGAGTGCACAAGCAGGGGGAGGGGCAGAGGGTAGAGGGAGAAGCAGACTCCCTGCTGAGCAAGGAGCCTGATGATGCGGGGTCTATCCCAGGACCTGAGCTGAAGGGAGACACTTAACCGACTGAGCCACCCAGGCACTCCTCTGCTCTGATTTTTAGTATTTTCTTTTTTTCTGTTAAATTCAGTCTTAATTTCCCTCTTTTTCTAGTTTCTTGAGGTGTAAAGTCAGGTTGTTTGAGATCTTTCTAATTCCTTAATATATGAATTTATTACTAAAAACTTTTCTCTCAGAACTGCTTTTGTTACCTCCCACAAATTTTGATATGTTGTATTTTCATTTTCATTTGTTTTAATCTTTATTTTTCTTTTGATTACTTCTTTAACCCACTGGTTATCTAGAAGTGTGTTGTTTAGTTTCCACATATTTGTAGATCTATTCACTTTCCTCTTGTATGATTTCAATCTTCCTAAATTTGCTAAGATTTGTTTTGTGACTGCTATATGATCTAATTTAGAGAATGTTCTGTGTGCACTTGAGAATAATGTGTATTCTTCTGGTGTTGAATAGAATGTTCTATATATGTCTGTTAAGCCCATTTGCTCTAAAATGTGATTCAATCCCAATGTTTTTTTTTTTTGTTGTTGTTGTTGATCTTCTGTCTGGACAATCTATCCATTGCTGGCAGTGGGCTGCTGAAGTCCTCTACTATTATTGTATTATTGTCTATTTCTCCCTTAAGATATATTAGTATTTGCTTAATATATTTCAATGCTTAGGTGTTGGGAGCATATATATGTATTATTGTTTTATCTTCTTGATGTATTAACCCCTTTATTATTATATAATAACCTTCTTTGTCTCTTGTTACCATTTTTAGCTTGAAGTCTCTTTTGTCTGAAAGAAGGATGGCTATACCTACTTTCTTTTGGTTACCATTTGCTTGGAGTATTATCTTCCTACTTTTTCATTTTGAGCCTATGTGTATCTTGAGCTGAAATGAATATCTTAAAAGCAGCATATGGTCTTGTTTTTTAATCCATCCTAGCCACTCTCTGCCTTTTGGCAAGTTCAATTCATTTACATTTACGGGTGATTATTAGTATAAGGACTTACTATGCAATTTCATCTTTTGTTTTCTGAGTGTTTTGCATTCCCGTTGTTTCTTTTTCCTTGTATTTCTACCTGCCTTTTCAGTTGGTGGTTTTCCATGATGATTTGCTCAGTTTCCCCTTTTCTAATGTTTCATGTCTCTGCTCTAGATTTTTGTCTTGTGGCTACCATGAGGTGTGCATAAAATGTCTCATAGATAAAATAGTCTTTTTTTTCTGCTAATAGCAACTTATATTTATTTACCTATACAGGTTCCGTCATTTTCCCCCTTCCCCTTTGTGTTTTTGCTGTCACAAATTATCCCTTTTAATGAACTACCATAAAAAGGTATGCAACTTTTATTTCTACTTTAGAATCTCTCTTGAGACCAGAGCCTGTGTATAATTCTTTGGTTTTATATCACATCAATGAATATTCTGAACAGAAATATTTATATTTAGTTGGAAAAATGAATGTCATGTGAGAAAGGCTCACTACTACTCAAGATCTAGGTGAGATTGGTTTGAACTCAGTAATTCCATGTCTTTGCAAGATTTCTGGCAGTTCCCAGGGCCTTATGTTTTCAAAGTCTTTTTTGACTGCTGGTCTTCTGCTTCTACATATTCTCTCTTGGTTAATTCAGAGGTAACCCTCAGAATATTTGTTGGTTTACACTCAAAGCACTTGTGAATACACTAGGGTTGACTGGTGAGCTGATAATTAGGGATATGTGTCTCTTGATGCAAAGCTCATTCAAAAACTTATTCATCCATATTATGCATTCATGTTATTCAAAACCCCTCATTGGGGTTTTCTGTATCAGTCCTAGGCTCATGCATTTTTTTTCCATCCTCCTATGAGTCCCTCTTTTTCCCTTTATTTTCCACACCCTTATTTCCACATTTCTCTAGAAATTCTAAATCTCTATTATGCTAAGAAATCTAGCTTTCTCTAGCTCTTTTTCACAAACACATATGAACAAATCCACTAAGATGCTTAATAAAGGACTGCTCAAGAAGGTCCATCCTCCATAGAAATTATTTATGATACAAATAGCAGGGTTTTTTTTTCTTGTTAGACTCAGAATAATATCCTTTTATTTCTATGTTGATATTTTCTTACTTGAATGAAGGAATTAATATTAAAACTGTATTAAGAAATCTCAGTGTTCATATCATATCAGGCCTCCTAAAATATAGAATGAAAATAAGAAAAATTTTGCAGAACTTTATTTAGGGATCTAGAATTTAAATGTTTGTCTCTATTGATAGTGCTTATAAAAAGCAAAGAAAACCTCCCAAACTTTTCTGGTATCAATCAGTCACATGTCTTTCTTGGATACAGATACATTTTGAATACATAATGATAACACTAGGGACAAAGAAGTCTTTAACAAAAAAGATCAACTGTAAACTTTATGAAGTTTGGATTAAACACAATGAATGTTAGCTCTCTACAAACAGGAGGGGGTGAGAGGTATGCCCAAAACTACTGAGACAGGCTGAGTGCTGGCAAAGTGGTGGCTGTTCCTTTTCTTTTTTTTTTTTAAAGATTTTATTTATTTGACAGAGAGAGACACAGCGAGAGAGGGAACACAAGCAGGGGGAGTGGGAGAGGGAGAAGCAGGCTTCCCGCGGAGCAGGGAGCTGGATGCGGGGCTCGATCCCAGGACCCTGGGATCATGACCTGATCCAAAGGCAGACGCTTAACGACTGAGCCACCCAGGCGCCCCGGCTGTTCCTTTTCTTGATATGGAGAACCTGCTCCCTCCAGCTGACAGGCAGCCAGCAGTCACAGTCAGGGGCATACCCTTTTCTGGTAGTAATTACATTAAAATAGATCTGAGGCATCATGATTCTTTTTTTTCCCCATACTTGTATATATTAGCATTTCTATGCCGTAAGTTCTTGGAACAATACTATCTTTGCATAGCTGCTACAGGATATACTACTATATTTTATATACTATATTAATCATTTCATAAGTTCAGTGACACCAGAAGGTCTGCATTTCAAATAAGATACTTAGGTTACTCTATGTAAACATAATTAATCATTTCATTGTTAATGGTGTGATGTCAAATATTGACAAAAAAGTTATTCTAAATGGCATGTACTCAAGCATAGCAAAGACTTGGAGATTCATTTCAAACTATAATTACTTACACTAGAATAGGATAATAATCAATCTCATTGAGATATGTCATTGAGGGTTTACTATAAAATGATGACTAAACTCCCAAATCTTGAATATGTGCTAAGAATCATGTAGTAGTTTAAAAAGGCGGCCCAGAACAGTGGTTATATAAAAAAAAAAGCTGACATCTCATATGAAGTACCATTAGACAATTCTTCTGAAGAGCCAAAGGTAAAGTTTCATTGGTAATCAAAATTAAATTAAAAGCTGCTACTGAATTCTGATGTTTGGATAGTAGTACATTGTCTAACTAAATGATCTGCTTGATCAAATGGATAGAAATGCACATAAGGTCAGTACTATAATGAATGTGTATTTATCATTGGAATAAAAAATTCAAGTCAATTACCATAGGAAAAAAAGTCTTATCTAAATATATGTCTTTTGAAAACTTGATCTTGCTATTAAAATTGCACTGGGTGTTATACGCAAACAATGAATCATGGAACACTACATCAAAAACTAATGATGTAATGTATGGTGATTAACGTAACCTAAAAAAAAAAGAAAGAAAAAAAATTGCATGTGATGCTTCAGTTTGCTGACTTCACCCAAAGATAACCATGGTGATCCTGATTCCTCATCTACTGTGAACCCCTGTTCTAGTTCAACTTCTCCTGATGGCAGCGTATACCTCATTGTCAGGGTATACCCCATTGGCCCCTGCCTGATTAGCCTAATGGGTCAAGAAGATGGGCAGAATTAGCACTTTAAGGTAGGGGAACTAATGTTTCTGTGCTCATTTTCATGGCATTTAGTGAAATACATGGAATCTCAGGAATGTAAGGGTCTTAAAAGTCATTAATTATCCCTCTGTACCCCTTGTCTTTCTTCAGGGCACTGCTCCACCTTTATCTCTTTCATAAGCTCTGCATTAGTTCTCCACCCTTGTTCTGCAAACTTGGAAGTGATCTCTCTCTTCTGATTTTTCTTGGTATTTTATCTGTGTGTATTCTGTGTCACTTATCACTACTTCCCTGGTAGCTATCATGTTGCTATCTTATACCTGAGAAGTGCAGTATATTCTCCAAATCATCTTTGCATGCCCTATAGGACCTGAACAAGGGTAGGACTCAATAAATGTGTTAGCTGAATGTAACAGAACGCTGATGCACTTTTGCTGCAGGATCCATGAGAAGAAAGAACACTGGATTCTGGCACAGCATCTTATGGTGCCATTTTATATTTTAAGGTTGGAGACGATCTCAGAGCTCCACTTACAAGCTCCTCAACCACCCTGCCAGGTGAGCTCCTAGCCTTTCCTTGAACACCTCCAGTAATTGGCTAACTTGTCTCCTCCTGAGGCAGTCCATTCCATTTCAGACAGCTCCAAGTGTGAATCTTTTTCCCTTTCTCCTGACAGTATTCTGACCCTGACACTCAGATTTATTATCAGCCCAGCTAAGGTTACTTTAACTTAATCAGGCTAAAAATATTCTTGTTTCAATCAGTTTAAAGCCTAGAGCTATTCACATTCTGCCTGACTTTGCTGTGATTTTCTGCAGCTACTTCCTTTTAAATTGTTGTTTCTTTCATGGATTCAGAGTTCTGGAAAAGACCTAGAGACCAACTAGTTCATCTTACTTAATTTTCAGAGGATCAGATTGAGACTTGAGAGAGGAAGGGATTGCTGAAGATCACACAGCTTTCGAGGCCTCAGTTGCTGTCATCAAGTGCACTGGGAAGAAGGGGGCATTCTCAGCCGGGGCCTGCTTAAAGGACCCAGTAACTATTTATTCCCACATATTTCACACAAGTGTTAATACCATATGCTACAACAGAAGATTTTCAATTTGAAATACAGTATAAATATCATGAACTTAATCACAAGCATAAAAAATGGTCTCCCTCCTTTCAACCCCTTGTTCACTTGCTGGCATATCACCCATGACCAGTTTTGTCTTGTGTCAACTGATTGAAGAGTGATATTGGGTGGGTGTTAATTCTTACGAAGAAGAGAGAATAGGAAATTCACTATAGGAACATGCTTGAGTAATAAATGTGATGATATAATTCTTAGCTATGAGACAGTTTTGACCTCAAAAGGGATAATTTGTTATAATGTTAAGTAGCATTTAATGTTATCCAGCGACATGCATTTGGGTTGAACATAAGAAACAGATGATATTTGGACTGAAAACACTCTGAATTTACTTCTTCTTCTTCTTCTCTTACAGATTGTTGCTTACTTTAAAAAAAATTCATGTTCTACTATGCCAGGGAATGACAGTTGTATTAGATTATGTAACTGACAATAGTAAATTTGGGAAATAAATGGTTTGAGTTGAAAGGTGTTTCTGTTTATGGGGAACATACTCAAAAAGTTGATACTGTACAAGTTTTGGCTTTGTTCTGGAATTAAAATACAGACAATCTGTGGGATAATCTAAGTTTTAGGGAGACTTTTGCCTAATTGATGGGGATGGGGGTGGGGGGTTCCAAAGTGAATTCTGATTTTACTCTCTCATCTTTCTGACATGCCACTTGAGAAAAACCCTTCGTATCTATTTTAAAATATTGTTTAATTAGTTAATTAATGAACTTATTTATTTGCTTACTTATTTTTTGCTGCAAAAAGCTTTATTGTTCCCATTTAGTCCACAGCTTGAGAGAGGGCTCCAGGGTGGTTAGGAAAGCTGCCCAGTGGCCACAGGAAGAAGCTCAGGCAGAAACCCTGGCACCAGCCAGATGCAGAGGGGCCCCTCAAAGGCGGCTGGGCTCTGGAAGCTCCTAGTCGCGCTTGAGCGTGAGCTTTTGTAAGAGCTACTGGCCAGTCCAGCCCTGGGGCGGGCAGCCTGAGGAGGTGAGTCAGGTGGTCTCCATCTTCGTGACCTTTCACCTCCTCAAGTAGGAAGTGGCTCTCCAGGCAGTCACAGAGAACCCAGCGCATGCAGATCTAAAAGGGCCTGGTTCGGGGTCTTCCCTAGGTCCATGTGGTTTCCGTGGTGTCAGGGCTTTACCCCACTCGTATTGGGACAGTGGCTGCAAATCCTGGAAGGCGGCGCGACTGCCGCGCTGGTTTTGCGTCAAGAGACGCTCAGCGCCCCGGCGCTTCTCGGCTCACAGCGTCCGGACACACATCGTCTTGGTTGAAACAGAAGCCCAGAGAGGTAGGTGTCGGAGGCCCCCAGAGGCGACTGACGGTGGCCTCCACCTCTGTGGAATGATTCCCATGAAGCTGGGAGCTCCTGGTTCATCCGCGATGAGGAGCTAAACTCAGAAGACGGGGTTGGCTGGTCCCGGAGGCCGAGGACGGCAGGGAACTGGGTTCGGAAGGTTGCGACTGGAAATCAGGTGGGAGGGTGGTCAGAGGCTGGAAGAAGGGTCGTCTCTGGATCTGTTCTGTGCAAAGATTCCAAAAGTTTTAGTAAAAAAAGAGTTTTAATGTTGTGCAATAGAACAAATACATGAAGCTGTAGGATAGGTGTTTGCTAGTACAGGACAGGAAGTACCTCAAGTAACACGTCAGTGTGGGTGAGGAAAATTTGTTAGACTCTCAGTAAGGTTTATAACTTTGGAATGTATTTGCAAAACCGTGTGGCAGGTCATATTTTTCTGTCTTGTGTTAGCATCGGTTTAAGCCAATAACTCTATAAAAAATTAAAACTATTTCTGTATTCTCAAAGATGGGTTCCAAACTGCCTATCCAGTATCTTTTCCCACTCTGTCCGTCCACAGAATGAGTACTACCAATTTAACAGTCTCTTTTACAATCTTGGAGCGTATCTGGAGCTTTTTTCCTCTGCTTCTGCAGTTTCCTGATTCTGCAGTGCGGGAGGAACTTGTTCAAATTCATGCGCTGGTAGGGGCCAAACCTAGATTCTCTCAGTCTCCTTCAAATGACAGCCTGTCCTGATTTACTCAGTTTGAATTAAGTATTCCTACAGCGTATTGCCTACGTCTCTATTTAGCATTTATATCAGCTTTGCTTTATGGCTAGTTTATTTCATATTGATCTGCTGAACTTAGTTTTTGTGACTTTCTCATTGGCCATGCATTATGCTCTTACACAACACCCTTCCGCACCCCTCGTGCATTGCCTTCCACAGTGCACACTGCTCCATACGTATCTGTGGAAGCGATAGCACTTAAAAGAATAAATATTGCTTCTAAGTCTCACAATTAGTAATTCTTGGATAAATCAGAGTGGCTAACCCAGTTGATTTGAGTACCAGTCTCTAAAATTAGGTACTAAAGCGCAGGGGAAGAAAATGAAATGTCTAAGATATTATTTTTAATGTACTAGTATGCTAAACTTTAGAATATATGGATCAGACAACTTATTTCAGTAGGATAACATGTAACCAAATGCCTTGGTAAGCTGCTTATCCACTTGAAAAGGAAATTAATAATATTGCTCTCCTGTAGGCAGTCTACACAAACAGATTAGGATTTCTGGTGACCACAATAGTCCTCAGTAGTTAGAAAATATCTTGAAGTGTTTCTGCATTGAAGGAAAAAACCCAGCTTTCAGCAGCATTTTTTTTTTTCATGTTGGCTCTTGTTTATAGATACTTTAATATAAGCAGTATAAATGAGCATGTAGGTGTACATCTTAGGTGTAGAGGCAAGCATGGTATATAGATTATGTTCAATTCTCATAATAAGTTATTAGGTAAAGTTATATTTCCCCACTAAAGTTAATCTCACCACCTATACTTTTTCTCCTGGCACTTTTTATTGAGAAATATTACTCGCACACAGAAAAGTGCATAAAATCCAAATGGACAGTTATACAAATAAAATAAAGCAAATACCTGTATAAGCATTGCCAAGAGCAGGAAATAGAACATTTTATACAGAAAACTTGGAATAACTACTGAAGGCAGAGTGACAGGGAACTAACCAGGTAAATTTATCCCAGTTGCAGAGTGCTTCCTTTCTCCCAGTGTTTACACTCTGCTGACTTTGATAGTAAAACTGACTTTGCTTGTCTTTATGATTTTGCCACCGATGTGTTCATCTCTAAGTAAAAAGGTTAATTTTTCTATTTTTGAACTTAATATAGATGGAATCACATTGTATATATTCTTTTGTGCCTTATTTTTGCTAAACCTTATGCTGGTAGGGTTCATTCATATTGTTGCATGGAAGTTTAGTTTGGCATTCATTTTTAATACTGCATGGTGTCCATTGAATGCATATTACAGTTTATTTATGCATTTTACCGATAATGGCAATTTGGGAATTTTCCAGTTATGGGCTATTATGAACAATGTCTCTTGATGCATGCATTTAAGTTATATACCTAGCCGTGGGATTGCTGGATCAAAGGGTATATATGCTTCAGCTATTCTAGATAATGCCACTCCAAAAAGAGTGCATGAATTTATACTCCCACCAGTGGTATATGACAATTTCTGATGCTCCAAATCCTGGCCAACATTTGGTATTAGACTTTTAAATTTTTTCCAATCTTAAGGATGTTTAATGTTAACTTGTTTAAATTTGCATTATCTCTATTACCAGTGAGGTTGAGTTCCTTTTTTTTTTTTTTTTAAATAAGCTTATTGGTGATTTGGATTTTGACTTTTGTGAAACTTCAAGTTCTTTGCCTGTTTTTCTATTGGATAGTTTTTTTGTTGTTGTTGTTTTTTTAATTTGAGTTTCTCACTGAGTTGGCTGTGTATTGAGACCAAGCATTATCAGCTTACAAATATCTTCTTCCTATTTGTGGTCTGTCTCTTTGCCTTTTCCATGGAGTCTTATAACAAGCAGAAGTTCTCAATTTTAATATAGTCAAAATTATTGATATCTTCCTTTATAGCAAGTGCTTATTAAATAAGTATTTATTAATAAGTGTCTTGTTAAAGACCCCTGTCCCAAGATTATGAAGATATCCATCTATGTTCTTTTCTAAAAGTTTTAAAATTTTGCCTTTTCCACTCATGGAAGTGGTTTTTACTTATGGATATAGTTACCCATTGTCGTAGTTCCATTGATTGAAAAGTCTGCTCTTTCTCCATTGCTTTGGAGTGCTAACTTATTAAAAATCAAGTGTCCTTTTGTGTGTAGAGTTGCTTTTGAACTTCAGTTATATTCTATTGATTTAAAAGTCCATCCTTGCAATAAATGTTCACTGTCATGATTACCTTAGATATCTGGGTAAGTCCTTTCTACCATTTTCTTCTTCAAGTATGTCTGAGCTATTTATGGCCTTTTTAATGCAAATGTAAATGTACTTCTTAAGTATCCGTACACACACTAAAATAACCTGCTGGTGATATGGAATTCATTGACTCTGTATGTTAATTTCAGGAGAAATATTTATTCTAGTAAGCTTTCCAATCTATGAATTTGATTTTAAAAACGTGTTTATGTATATTTCCAGATGATTTTAGTTTTTTTCTTTACTTTTCTTTTTGCCCCAGATTTATTGAAGTATGACTGATAAGTAAAAATTGTATATATTTAAGTTCCACGGTGTGATTTTTTAAAAAGGTGTACAAAGTGATATAATATACATATACTCTGTGAAATGATTATTTCAGTTTTGTGGTCATCTTTAATATAATCAAGTAATATGCATCTTTGTTAGACCTTTTCTGAGGTACTTGATAGATCTTGATGCTATTAGAAATTTACCTTTGCTCTTGAACATAGTCCAATGTAGTATTCCAAGAATCTTTCTGATTATTCCTTCTCTAACTTGTATCTTCACTATTTCTCACTCCACTGACCTGATCCCTTTAGTATATGAACATACTCTACACATTTAACAAAAGCCTCCAGTAGCTGCCTGTCTACTCCCCTCTATCTTTCTTTTATGGCCAACAATTTGGACATGCTAGTCTGCACTCTGTCTCTTGTCTCCCCTCTCAGTCAGTCACTTCTCAACCTGCTGTGATCTGATTCACTGCCATCCACCAAGCTGCATCTGCTCTGTCAGAGGATCTCCTGAAGAATAAAGCCAGGGGCCATTTTTCAAAGTCCTTCTTTTGACGTTTTAAAATTATAGAACATTGTTGATAACGATAATACTACTAATAATTGCCATAATAATTATAATCTATTAATAATATCAGTGATAAAATTGACCTGTGAGTGTTTTCATGTGGCAGCACACTAGATCTTTTATTTTTGCAGCCAGATGTTATTATTGCAGGTGAAATGGCACATTCCAGGGTTCAAGGTAAGTTCTACAGGGAAGCCTCTCTAATGTAACAGTCTAAACTCTGTCCAGTTCTTGTCTCTCCCTTACATTCTGGGCTCCTACTCTCCTCTGGTTCTCCTTTTACCTATCCAGCCTTTTTTTCTTAGTCTTCTCATGTTTCTCTTCTAGTGCCCATGTCCTCAATCTGGATCCTTCTAAGAGTTCTGTCATTGGTTTTCTTCTCATTCCTCCTGTCCTTCCTTGTGTGGTGTTATCCACTCCCACAGCATCAGCTATTATTCACCACACTAACTTCTTTTTATCTGGAACCCAGCATGGTACCTGGCTCATAGCTAGTTGGATGGTAAATGCAAGAATGAATGAGTCTTTAAACTTATGTCTGCCAAATTAAAATTCCCAGCTCAGCCTTCAGCAGACTGAGAGATCTAAAACTATCTTAAATCTCCACTGGATGGTGTCCAGCCATCTCAGCTGAAGATTTACAAAACTGAGCTCATAATCTTTTTCTCCCAAACTTGCTCCTCTTCTTATATATATCTTATCCTGGTTAAAAGTGCCACGCTTCATCTATTTGCTCACTCCGGAAACCTGGCAGTCACAGTCATAGGAATCTTTTTATTATGCTAGCCTCAGAAATCAGTAATCAGAATCTAGCAATGCAGATTTCTTACATTCTGGTCTTTACTGCCCTGTCTCCTGGGACAGTTCTTTCTGGCACACCTATGTGTTTCATATATTGGTGATTCATATGTTGGGCTGTTCTAGAAGGAATAAAAAAATTGCAGATTTTACCCTTTCAGGGGTAAATAGCATTACTGTTTTCCCATGTGAAGAAAGAGAATCCTTCTAGCCTGGCAGCTTATATTTTGAGATTGCCCAAGAGAGAATCATACAAGTATCTGTTCCTGCCCCCCACCTCCTTTTTCTTCTTCTTCTTCACACTGTTAGGTATACAAAATAATGGAAGAAAAAACTTGTGAAGAAACTGAAATATTTAGCCAGAAGTTAGATACTCAGATGCTTTGGCACTTGGTTTAGATTTTCAAAACTTTTATTTCCAATGTTCACATAAATGTGGCTGAGAAAACTGAACTGTGCACTTCATTAATGTTAACTGCTGAACAACCAAATACCTTGTTTTCTGCCACTTCAATCTTTCCAAGGGAGACATGTTAAATTCTCACTGCAAGGGTCTCTGTCTACAGCTTTTGTGATGTTCTTCTGGGGGTCTTATGTGTGGGGTGACTGACCTTTAGGAGTACTGGCACAAGGTCAGAAGGAAGAAAACAAAGATTGTAAAGTTAGAATAGCAACTTTTGTGCCAAACATGGGGAAATTGGCAATTATAATTTTTTCATAATGATGTAGATACATTTTGAGCCATTGGAAATCCTACCTAATAGACATTATACATAACTTATGATATTGATTTTTCAAAAATATTTTATTTATTTGAGAGAGAGCATGAGTGGGGTGGGGGCAGATGGGCAGAGGGATTGGAAGAAGCAGACTCCCTGATGAGCAGGGAGCCTGACGAGGGGCTTGATCCCAGGACCCAGAGATCATGACCTGAGCCAAAGGCAGACACTTAACTGACTGAGCCACCCAGGCGCCCCAGGATATTGATTTATGAAATCCTTTTTAACAACATTTTATACTGTGATGGATACTATGAAGCTAGAATTGTGATTGGCAGTGTCACTTTTAGTGGTAACAGTCCTTCAGGGATTGGCCAAGCTAAGGAGGTCATGCCCCTACTGTTGCAGGGGAGGGAATACACAGCCCCAGCTTAGCTACCCCACTTTGGGACATTCTAGCCTCAGAATCCCTTGTAGTTTGGGCAAAGGCTTCCACTGAGACATCACAGCTTGACGTTTTCCTCAGCCCAGACTTGCTTCTTTCTCTTTCTTTTCATTTCCTTCTACAGATGTTGATCCCTAGAACATTACATAATAAACATCCTGCATGCTAGTCTCCATCTCAAAGTGTGCTTCCGAGGGAACCCAACCTGCGACACCTATCACATAAAAGTTTGATGCAGCTTTGGCAGGCAAACATAGCACGAATGTGAATGCTATGAGGCTTCCCCTAGCACAAGAAACTAATAAAGGTTACCAAGTAAACAGATGCCCTCATTCTGGTAACATTTACACACCAGGCACTCTGAGGGATACAGAGATGAATAAGATGTAATTCCTTGTCCTCTGGTGAGGGATATAGACATGCACAAATGGTCACAATACAACACAATAAGTGCTGTAGTGGAGAATTGCACAATGTGCTCATGGAACACAGATGAAGGAGCAGTTAAAGCTGCCAGAGTGTTCCTGACGACTTCACAGGAGGAAACATTTGATTGGCAAATTAAAGGGTAAAGAAGGGAGATAGAATTCCAGGCTGGAGTTGTGGCATACGAAGAGGCACAAAGGCAAAGAGGGGAATGGCATGTGTAGGGGGAATAGCTGTGTAAAATGTCTAGTGGGAAGGGAGCGTCTAGGCTGCACTGAGGGTGAAGGAAGGCAGGAGGTCATGAAAAATCATCCTAGAAAAGTAGTTGGGGACCAGAGCTAATAGAAGGAGTGGTTGCCTAGTGATAATGTTCAAGGAGGAGATAAAGAAAGATACCTAAAAAAGACCTATACTCCATGTGGGGAGCATTGAGGAAGAGTACTTAGTGAAAAACTCTGAAGAACCATCAAAGGGAGAAAAGGAAAACCTGGAGAGCTTTACAGGAGAGAAGAGAATTTCAGACGGGCAATGGTCAACTTTGTTACATGCTCCAGAGAGGGTCAGTGGGCTGAGCACTTCAAAATAAACCATTGCACCCACACTGGAATGGGCAAGCAAATGGTGGTATACTCATAAATGGAGTTCATGCAAGAAAAAGATAAAAACATGAAACATGATGTTGAGTGAGAAAAGTCAGATAAGCTACAAAGACAGGTTTGATTAAATTTATGGTGCTTAGAAGTACTTGCTTAGGTGGTAAAAATGCAAAAGAAAGCTAGAAGAATGAGTGCTCTAAATTAAGACAGTGGTTCCTTGAAAGGAAGAAGGGGTAATGACCTGGATAGGCATGAGGGCAACTGTTGGGGTCTGGTATATTCTCTTTCTTGATCTGAGTGATATTTTTATGGATATTTCCTGTGGAAGAAATCTTTGGACTGTACATTTCTATTTTGTGAGCTTTTCTGTGATGTGGTTTATATTTCACAATGTGGTAAGGCTAAAAATTAAGCAATTGGAATGATTAATTTCAGAGTAGTAGTAGCTCTTGGTGAGTAGTTTCAGGAGAGTGGTGGTGGTCAGATTGTGTTGTTTGAGGAACTAAAAGAACAAAATCTGGAAATTCAGATTATCTTTTTCATATTGGTGGGGAATAGAAGCATGTAATCTGGCCTTTTGGAATAAGTAACCTTTAAATTAATAACACTCCTAAACTAAATGCCCTTAGTTAAATTTATAACACATGCAAGTAAACAGGAGTAAATTATAAATGATCAAACAAAACATTGTTGAAAACTCATAGTGACAAGCAAATAACCTTTTTTTAAAAAGAGGTTTTTGAAAGCTTCGTTCATAGTTGTTATTTAATGTCAATCTAATGAGTGAGTTTTAGAAACTTGGAATTATAGAAGGGAGTACTTGAAAAAAAGGTAAATAAACTATCTTCAACAACCAACTCATAAATATATGTCATGAATCAATTGCCTTTAAGGGGCTGGAATCTTTGTTGTATTAGTATTTTTTAGTTTTAGCACAGCATTTGTACCTCGTAATATTTTTGGTATAGCAAATTACAGCACATTTAACTTCATGAAAACCCAAATTTTGACATTTACACTAATATTCTCCTGCTGGAGTCAAGGAATGTTAAGAATATGAGGGAACTTTTAAGGTAACTCATTTGACTTGTTGACTTGACAGTTGGCACTCTGAGGCCTTGGGGACTGAATGTCAGCACCCCAGTCACACAGTGATTGGAAAGCCACCAAAGCCTGGGTCTCTTGCCTCTCAGTCCTGTGATAATTTCCCTACAGTACCCTAGAACTCGCAGATCAGAGCTTTGTGTGGCAAAAGATTTCAAACAAGTCCTAGAGTTTTGTGATAATGGAATTTGGTCTGTACCAATACCAAAAATGTTCTGTATTTGGAAGTTGTTTTCTTTTAAATCATAGTTTGAAAACATTGAATACTTGATTTAGTGTTATTTGTAGTTAATCTTGGGGTGGTATCATTTATTTAGGGAGAACTCATTTCCTTTGTAGAATGTGTTTGGAAAATAATGTGGTTAATGGAAATTCACAGTAAATGCAACTTCTAACACAAGCTTAAATTCTGAGACAGAAGGTCAACTGCATAATCTTGTCAGCGTCCATACAACATGAGCACACATATGTTGCCTCATTAAAGAATCCTGGATATCTTTGTGGATGGCCAGGGCTTCTCTTTTCATGGTAGAGGGAGGAAAGAAATCCCTGACTGATTAAGTGGTGGGTCCAGAGCTATATTCTCAAACAAACCCTGCCTTCAGGGAGCTTATTCTTATTTTGCCCTTCTTATAGTCAACTTTGAGGTATCATTCCCTGTGTCTAAGGACCAACTCCTCTACCAGACTGTAGGTGTCTTAAAGACAGGTTATGAGGCTAGGTAATTTTTCTGCACTCCAGTGCACCTAGAATGATGATAAGTGCACACTAAGTTATTAATAATTACTGGTTAAGGAAAGACAAATGTTTTCTAGCCTTATTGTTTTTTGATTCTGTCTGTACAAGGGTAGTTAACCTGGTTTTTTTGCTCTGGGCAGCATTTGGTGCTATGATTATAAATACTTTCTCTTCCCCTGGCCTCAGTGGCCTCTAATGTACCTTTATTCTAGTAAGCTGAATTTGCAAGGTTTCCCTCGACACAATTCCTACAATATTCTGTTCCTGTCACAGGAGCATGGCCTTCTGTGACATCTCCTATTTCTTCTCTTCTAGGATTAAAAAACGTTTAGCACCTCCTTGATAATTTTTTTCTGTGAATATTTGTTTTAAATTGTGTTACTATTCCATAGGAGACAAAATACAAAAATATAATAGAGGAACACTATGCGAAATAAATACAAACATCTGGGCAACATGTAGTGGTATGCTAGTTTATACATATATTTTTCTGTTGTCAGTGTCTGCATAGTTTTTCTCTGGCTTTAATATTCACTTACGTGCCTTTAATGCTTCTAGGCATAGTGAAAGAGCCCCAGGGCTTGGCTAAGCTGAGCACCTTTAGAGGTGGAGATAGCAGGAAATTGCACCTTTGCTTCTTACTGGCCTGAGGTGGCTGTTCTTACTGGAGCTTTCACCCTTCAAGCCAGAAATGGGAAGTTGTCCCAGAAATTTTGATTACCCCTGGGAACTCGCTATGTCCCTTTTACTGGTTGTTGATTTTCTTCCCTTTAATCACCTCTCAATTGCATTGATCTCGCAAACCATTAGACAGATAAATAGATAAATTTGACAGGTAGGTTTTGAGGAAATTAATACTTAAAGTGTATCTGTGGAATTGAGGAGGCATGCTTCCTATCCCTCCTGCCTGAGGACCTCATTTCTGAATCAGGACTTGGTTGTCTAGGTAACTAGTTTACTTGTGTTTGGAGATGCCTATTTCTCCTTATATAAGTCTCCTTAGATTTTATAATTAGCGGGTCATAATCATAAATGTTTTAAAATGACCAATAATTGTAATTGTTTAAATTGACTGGCATTAGTTAAGTTTTCTGCTATTTAACTGAAATTTGCTTTCTTCACTTTATGCTGAAGTAGTTTTTGACTTTCAGAGAGCTTTACATTTTTCAAGTGCTTTCATATATATATTTACATTTATTTCCCTATGTTTATATATGAATAAATTATATGTTAGGAATATGCTGTGTATAATTCATATATATATATATATATAATATATAAATATTTCCATTAATCACATTAGCACTGTGAAATTGGTGGGGCCTATTTTACAAATGTGGAAACTGAGAGTTAGAGAAGTTATATGATTGCTGTCACCTAGCTGATGAATGACAATGTTCATACAGAGATGTGAGAGCTAAGATTCAAAATATAGTGTACTTCTACCATCTCCTACCAGAATGCTCTCTTGCTGTTCCAGAGATGGCATGTGCTTCCCCTGTCTGTCTGTGCTCACCCAATTTTTTCTCCCAGTCAGTCGTGAGGTGACCCATTTTCCAAGGCTCAGTTCAAGTCTACCTCCTTCTGGAAAGTTGTCCCTGACAAAGCTAGTCTGGAGTAAAATACTTGTTATTTATGTCATTTATTATGTATTTACTCATATGCTATTTTGTGTAGCTGTTTGACTATGCCAAATTAGATATTTAGAGATAAGGTAAAAAACACGGACTTTGGGCTCAAATCTTGACTGCTGCTTACCAGCTTTATGGCCTTATATCTCTGTTTACTCATTTGTAAAGTGGAGATTTATTAGTTCATTTAAAAAGTATTTGTTGGGGGCGCCTGGGTGGCTCAGATGGTTAAGCGTCTGCCTTCGGCTCAGGTCATGATCCCAGGGTCCTGGGATCGAGTCCCGCATCAGGCTCTCGGCTCCTTGGGAGCCTGCTTCTCCCTCTGCCTCTCTCTCTCTCTCTCTGTCTCTCATGAATAAATAAATAAAATCTTTAAAAAAAAAAAGTATTTGTTGATGTCTACTATATTCTGGGTGTGCATAGTGGTGAAAAAGATACAACAAAGAGTGTGAAGGAGACAGACTAACAAATAATCAAGAGAATAAGCAAATGTTAAATGATATGAAAAATAAAACCAGATGATGAAGTACTGACTGTGAAAAGGTCTATATTAGGTAAGGTGGTCATGGAACGTCTCTATGAGGAAGTTGATACTTTACCTAAGATTTGACTGATGCATAGAGTCAGCCTTGCAAAGACCAGATGAGGAGCTCTCCAGGCAGGAAGACTTGGCAGTGTGAAATCCCTGAGGTTTGAGATATCTGGACTTATTGGAGGAACAGAAAGAAGGCCAGAATGGTTGGGGCATAGTGAGCAGGTGCTGTGGTCATATGGCAGGGGGTGAGACATTGCTGAGGAAAGGAGAGATCAAATCATGGGGGGCCTCTGGTGGTGGTAAGGAGTTTGGGTTTTATTCTAATTGCTGTAAGAAGTCAATGGAGAGGACAACAAGGTCCCCTGCCCCACTGTTGGGGGTGCTGAATGGGTTGACACAGGAGAGCACTTAGCTCAATGCCTGGTAATTAAGTGTTCAACATATCTTTATTCTACCTTTATCTATACATTTTATTACTATACCTACACTGTAAGCTCCTTAAATGCTGGGACTACATTTCATACTATTGCATTCCCTACACAGTGTGGCATACTGTGACATAGAAAACCTGTTAAGGTGTGTTAGATGTGAGTGTTAGCCGCGTGTGCTGTTCAGAAATAGCCTTTCTGTGTAGAGACGTACTGTTCTGGGTAATTCAACCAATGCATGAGGTTATCTGATGAGTTTCAGTAATAGCAACTTGTGTGTAGTGGAGTGCGCAAGTGTGCATAATTCTCACCTCAATCTATATTTAATTGCCATTCTGGAAGAATATTGACTTTTATATGATTATCTGAGAGAGAGAGAAAGAGAGAGAGAAAGAGACAGAACAACACAAGTATAAGGGATGAAGGCTCCATTTAGCATTTTGGAAGGGAATATCTTCAGAAAAGTCTTTTTCTTTTTATTTGCCACACCATCTGCTTTTCAGATAAGCAGAACTAGGGAGTCCTTTAGTGAGATACATACTGTTACTTAGACCCTGAAAGTTTATTTCTTTTTGGAAATGCCAACACATTTGAATTTTTCTGTGCTTCAGACCATGTCTTATTTTTTCTTTCTGACAGAAGAGAGATCAAGATAGAAACCCCTCTATCTGGGCTTCCAGGTAAAGGTTTCTTCCTGAAGGACAACTTCCCAAGAGCCACTCATCACTGTTTCTGTGCATAAGAAGTGGGAAGAGTTTTATATTCTTCTTTTGTGTGTTCACATTCAGATCACTCACTCAGGGACATGCACTGGTTTTTAATTGTCTGCTCTTTGGAGTTAAAGACACCTCTTGGGTTTTATGCAACTCCAAAACTGAGCCAATTTAGCTCTCTCCTGAATTGGTGGTCCTTTTTGTTGTTTCTCTGCATTTTCTTCATAGAGGGTCACCTTCAGATGATTCATAGGTGAATTGCCTTCAGCTTCAAAGTACCTTTAAGAATATTTGATTTTCCATCATATAGTTAGCTTTCAAAATAATCAACAGGAAGGATAAAAATTGAATAAGCTAAAGGCAGATCATTATTTGATAAAATTCTCTCTTCATCCCTGTAAATCTTCAAGCTCCCTATTTCTTTTGACAAAACTGTCAAATAAAATCCAACAACAAGATAGGAGCAAAACCATGAAGTCAAAAGTACTTTTATTCCTTTGATGTGCTCAGTCTTTAATTGTAAGTGGGACGTCACTTTTGTTTCCCAACCCAAATTGAAACTTTTTGAGACAAATCATGACATATATTTCTGTTTCCTCTATAGTGCCAAAACCTCGTTACATACTCAACACACACATAGTAAGTTGGTTAGAATATTTGAGCCATTAAACTTGTATTATTGTTTGATGGCTTCCTCCTAAAGCTTAAAACCTTAAGATATCCACTGAGCACTTGAATTTGGTACAGGGCAAAAGAAAGTGGCGTACTAACAGGGCCTTATCTTACACTAAATACATTGCTGTGTTTGTGCTGTTAATCCAGGCCCTCCAGAAGAAAACATATGTACTCTTTTAGAAAAAAAAAAGGAAGACTTCGAAAGTGAGAATTCAAATGAGGATAGCTTAATTTCATTCTCTTTTAAATCTGTGAAATACAGAACAATATTCTTCAAAGCTTTTTACTGAAGGCCGAGGGTGAGTCGGTAGTGATGTTTTGATGTCTAGAACATTGACAGTTTTTCTCCCTAAGCTTTTGCGACAAGGATTATGAATAACGGTGAAACAGATGATACTTTTAAGAGTAAGGTCTTATGAAAACAAAAATATATGATTCACTTCTCTTAGGTATATTGTGAAAGGCATGACATCAAACCATTAGTTGGTAGCCATTTCTCATGAGAATGGGAGAGAGTTAATCTGAGGCAGGTGTTTTGAACCATAAGTCCTGAATCTTCTCTCTGAATTGAGAAATGCTCTGTATTGGACATGATTTCTTGCCATAAGTCCCCAAAATTAAGCTATGTGCTCCTCCCAAGTCTTAGCTACCCTTAGTCAACTTTTGGATCTATATGAATGAACTCCTTTTATGTAATTACTATATTTGTTGATAACATGTCAAAACTGAAAAGAGAGAGATAGAGGGTGTGTATTTAACACTTGTAACTGCTATGGAGTCTGTTGCTTAATTTCACTACCTCAGAATTTGGAAAGAAAGATATCATTTATAAAAACAACTATGTGTTAGGAACATTGTTTTAAGAGTTCAGTATAATAATGATTAGAGCCTATTAAACTGGCAAAAGTAACTTTAAATAATGAATACTCAAAGTTGCAAAGAGTTTGAAACTAATATTCCCGTGCATTTGTGGTAGATTGCTTTTCCATCACAAAATAGAAATCAGTCTGGCATATGGATTGAAAATAAAAAAATTTATAGTCTTTTTTCAGGATTTCCATTTTTTATGGAAATAATTGGAAGTAGGAGACAAATGCGTAAACAGTTTATTGAGGTGGTATGCATAATTATAAAAGCAAGACAAAATGAACCCAAACTAAATGAATAATAGTTGTGGAATGCTATGTGAGGATACCTCCATTCAGTGGAACATTATGTGACCTTCAAAATCAGTGTTAAATAGCAATATAAACATGGTAAAAATTATTATTATACAATTAGTGAGAGCAGACTGACTCCTAAATTATTCTAGTATTACAACTATCAAACTGATTCAAAAGAAATGAATTAAAATTAAAATATTAGTTATGTTTGGGTAATGGAATATTCATTTATTCAGCCAATAAATAGACTATGTAAATCACATATATTCTCATGTAATCCTTATGATAACTGCAAATTTTACATTGCTATTCTATTTTAAAAATTAGGAAAACACAGGGGCACCTGGGTGGCTTGGTCATTTAAACGTCTGACTCTTGGTTTCAGGTCAAGTCATGATCTCAGGGTCCTGGGATTGTGCTCTGCATTGGGCTCTGTGCTCAGCAGGGGGTCTGCTCCTTTCCCCCCTTCCCCCCCCCCCGTTGCTCATGCTCTCTCTCTCTCTCTCAAATAAGTAAATAAATCTTTAAAAAAGAGATTAGGAAAATACATAAATAATAAGATGCTTTATACCAGAAACTTAGTGGTCAGGCTTATTGTTCAGTCATCATTCCAATACTTTGGATAGGTCTTTATTTTTCCTTGAAAATGTATCAGTTTATCAATTGCATGATTAGGACTAAAGCACAAGAAGTTTCTTTCAACAACCCAGAACACCTGCACCTCAGATGCTAAGATGTGTAGTTCTGGTCAAAAACTTGATTATTGAGACAATTGCTATTCAGAGAAAACTGAGCAACTTCCCTCAATCCTATAGACTTTTAAGGTCCTTCCCATGTGACTTTAGATATATTACTTAACTTCTCTGTGGCCAATTTCCTCATCCTCAAATGGTGATATAATTATAGGGTTGTTCTGAGGATTAAATGAGTGTGTGTGTGTGTGTGTGTGTGGTATATATATCTCCAACTTAAAGCAGTGCTTAGCACATAGTAAGTTCTCAACAAGTGGCAGCCAATACTGCAGTTGTGTTGATCTAGTTTTTTATATATAGCATGCCATCTCCTCCCATTATTCATTCTCCATATTACTTGATTATATCATCTCCTTATTCTTCAAATTAATTTTGGCACTACCTACCAAATCTCAGTTAAACAAAGGCAATGAAAATTAAGCTATAATTTTATAATGCTGTCTTCCTATTCACATAGGTCTGGCACATGTCTTGTTCAGTTTATTCCTAGTAATTTTAGATTTTCTATTTCAATTGCGAATTAGAGGTTTTTCATAATATTTCTTAATTGGTTATTAGAAAAATTACTGATTTTGGTTGGATGATCTTGTATCTGGCTACCATGTGTACCTTCGTTTTGGTTCTAACTAGTTTTCTGGTTTATCTCAGTATTAACTAGTAAACAGTCTACAAAATGACTTTTGTTGCTTTCTAGCTAATATTTAGTGGCTCATCTCTTTTCTTGTCTTTTGCCTTAGCTATGAACAGTGCTACATGATTATATTGGTAATAGATATCTTTGTTTAAAGTCTTTTCAGTGTTTACCTCTTAATTTGTTTATTTGTATTTGATAGATACCATTCATCAGTTTATGAAAGATTTTATCTATCTTCAACTTAGTATAATCTTTAAAATTTAAGAACAAGTCTTGAATTTTATCAAAGACTTCTGCCTCATGTTAGGATGATCATGTAATTAAATAGTTAACACACTGACTCTTATTTATACATTTTTTAATGTCGAATGATTCTTTTACTTCTAAGAATAAAGCCAGCTTGGCAATTGAATAATATATTCTTTTAATATCCTTCTATATTTTGTTCACGCAGATATATTTTGGAATTTTGCATCTGTTTTCCAGAAGATAAAAATCCATAATATAGTGTGTGTGTGTGTGTGTGTGTGTACGTACATGTGTGTTACATCTTTCCCTCTGTGATCAGTTTTGAAGTCTTTTATAGAATAAAATATAAAGTATACTAACTTTAGCTTTTTGCTATTATTTGAAGCTTATAGGTTTAATAAAACTTACCTGGAAAGTCATCTGAGCTTAGTATTTTCTGAGAGAGATAAATCTTTGAATTATTTTCAATTCCTTCTCTTATTTTTGATCTATTAAAAATTTCAATTCTCGTTAGGTCAGTGTGGAAATTTATATTATTTTTCATTCCATATAGATTTGAAGGTTTTGGTATAGGACTATATCTCATTTTTAAAAATCTTCCCTTCATCTATCACTGTATCTCTCACCTCCCCGCTTTGATTCCCAGTGTGGCTAACTTGTGTTTTATTTTCTTTCATTGTTTTTCCCTTGGCCAAATTTGAAAGAGATTAGTACTTTTTTTTTTCAAGTCAGCTATTGGCTCTATTTTTATTATGTTTATTGTTGTATGTTTTCCTTTTAATTAATTTTTTTTTAAGGTTTTATTTATTTGTGAGAGAGAGAATGAGAGACAGAGAGCATGAGAGGGAGGAGGGTCGGAGGGAGAAGCAGACTCCCTGCTGAGCAGGGAGCCCGATGTGGGACTCGATCCCAGGACTCCAGGATCATGACCTGAGCTGAAGGCAGTCACCTAACCAACTGAGCCACCCAGGTGCCCCTTTTAATTAATTTCTGTTTTTTTCTTTCATTTAAAAATTTCCTTGGTTTCATTTTGCCCTATTTTTTTTCCTAACTTTTTTTTAAAATTTTTCTCACCATTTATTTTTTATTTTTTTAATTTTACTGTTATGTTAATCACCATACATTACATCATTAGTTTTTGATGTACTGTTCCATGATTCATTGTTTGCACATAACACCCAGTGCTCCATTCAGTACATGCCCTCTTTAATACCCATCACCAGGCTAACCCGTCCCCCCACCCCCCTCCCCTCTAGAACCCTCAGTTTGTTTCTCAGAGTCCATAGTCTCTCATGGTTCATCTCCCCCTCCGATTCCCCCCCTCTTCATTTTACCCTTCCTACTATCTTCTTTTTTTTTTTTTAACATATAATGTATTATTTGTTTCAGAGGTACAGGTCTGCGATTCAACAGTTTTACACAATTCACAGCACTCACCATAGCACATACCCTCCCCAATGTCCATCACCCAGCCACCCCATCCCTCCCACCCCCCCACCACTCCAGCAACCCTCAGTTTGTTTCCTGAGGTTAAGAATTCCTCATATCAGTGAGATCATATGATACATGTCTTTCATTGATTGACTTATTTCGCTCAACATAATACCCTCCAGTTCCATCCACGTCGTTGCAAATGACAAGATCTCATTCCTTTTGATGGCTGCATAATATTCCATTGTATATATATACCACATCTTCTTTATCCATTCATCTGTTGATAGACATCTTGGCTCTTTCCATAGTTTGGCTATTGTGGACATTGCTTTTTGAGCTGGGTGCTTATCTATTAATATTTTGATGACATTGGATTTGGATTAAAACATCATGCTTATTATATGTTCTCTTTTATATTCCAAAGAGGAATAGCTTATATATTTATATACATGCATAAATTTTACATTTTATATGTATATATATATATTATGACTACTCTATTAAAATGAATTATCAGTAATGATGTATTCAACTTTTAATACATTTTAGTCAATTCTTTGCTTACCACTGTTACTTATAACCTGTTTTCTTTTTGCTTGAATTCATTTTTAATTTTTCGATTTTTTGTTTTTGTACTTGTTTTTTTTTCTTTTAAGATTTTATTTATTTATTTGACAGAGAGGGACACAGTGAGAGAGGGAACACAAGCAGGGGGAGTGGGGGAGGGAGAAGCAGGCTTCCCGTGGAGCAGGGAGCCTGATGCAGGGCTCGATCCCAGGACCCTGAGATCAAGACCTGAGCCGAAGGCAGGTACTTAACCACTGAGCCACCCAGGCGCCCCTATACTTGTTTTTTTCAGAAAATGTACATGGGGAGAGGTGGCAAACTTCATGTGTCTTTATATGTCTCAGATGTCTTTAGTTTGATTTTTACCTGAATTATGACTTAGATCAAAATCTTTTCCCATCAGCTACTGGTAGATATTGTTCTTCCCTCATCCAGACTCTTATTTTTAAAATGACATAATTCTGATTCCAGTCTGATTTCAGCTTTTTTGCAAATACTTTTCCTTCATTGGTGAGACTACAGGTTTTCTTCCTTATCTTTGGAATTTACAAATTTTATTAGATGGCATTTAGATTATATTCCACAACTTACCCTATCCCTCCTACAAAATCCCTGGAGAAAATTCAAGTAATTGTTCCCAAAAATGTTAGTACTTCATCATTTCAGTCAATATTTCTCTATTATTTATTTTCTTCATCATTTTCTACCTCTTACTTCTTCCTTGTTGGGTAGATGTTAGGTCTTCTGGATTTGTCCTGTCTCAGTCTTTCTCATCTTTTTGTTCTGCTGCCTTGAACATGGGAGGATTTCTCAGCACAGGCTTGTAGTTCACTAATTCAGTTTTAAGCCTGAATCATTCTGATGCCTTTTATTTGAATTTTTCAAACAGTCTTAGTTTTAATTACAAAAACACTTTGTTGATGTATGATTTATATGCAAAAAGCTCTACATATTTAATGTATACAATTTGATGAGTTTGGAGGTAAGTGAAACCATCATCACAATCAATGCCATGAACATTTCCAATTGCTTCTTTTTTCTACTATCTTCATTAATTTTTGTGGATGTGACACCTCTTCAAATCTCTAAGAATTTTAATTGTATTTATTTTAAACTTCTATGATAGTTTTTATATTAACTTTAATTTTGAAGGTATTAGTTCCTTGGTTTAGTCTAATAGCTGTTTTCACATTGTTGGTTTTTCTGAGATATTTGTATTTATAGTTGAGGTCTGGGGTTGGTAAGTAATGATAGCTAAAGATGGCTTCCCAGTAAAAGTGAGTAAAATAATTTCTTCAGTGAGTGAATTTAGGTTCTATTACAGAGATTTGGGTGGTGAGAGGGTGCATGGTTGTGACCAGAAGATGTTTCTTCTAGATTACCCACAGAGTTTGCTTAATAGATGTAGGGACCGCATGTTCACAAGTGGACCAGAAGTTAGCTGGAGCACCACATGGTACTATTCTTCTTTTGTTCCAGTAACTTCTGGAAGTTTTCTATGGCAGATCTTCCATTTTATTTAGAGAGCTCTTTTTGAGGCTTTAGTCTGGAGGCTTATTGTACAATCAACAGTACAGTATAATTTTGCAGCTTCCCATTCCACTACCCCTTTGTGCTTCCAGTCCTTGCTGTCTTTGACCTTGGTGCTCTTCTTGGATCCTGAGGGTAACTCTCACTTCTTTAGTAGTCTTCTTAGTGCTACAGGTTCAGCTCAGTGAGATTTTACCGTCAGTCTGAACCCATCTGCCTGTGTCTTCTAGAAATTCCCCACTGTTCTGGTCTGTGGCTGGCACCCTTCCCTGGTTTCTCGTGCTACCATGGATTCATTTTTATTTTTAAATCTCTTGTGTTCTTTGAATGGCATCCTGGGAAGTAGGAAAGATTAATACATATGCTCAGATATCCATCACAAAGCAGAAAAAACTTGGTATTTAGTATTAGCAAAAAAAGTTTCTTAGTTCTGAGGAGTCAGCATCGTTTATTTTACAAAATGCATCATTTTTCTTTTAGTTTTAGCTTTGGATAATTGTTTCAAAAATATTAAGTGCCAAGTACAGTGCCATGTGCTTTGCATGCATTTTTCTACATCTTCATAAACTAAAAATTCAATATTATTTTCCTATTTTACAGATTAAAAGCAAATGCCTGGGGAATTTGAACTAGTAAGTGATTTTAATCAACCTAATGCTTTCCAAAGCCATATTTTTTAAAAGGACAAATTAATTTAAATATAGAACACTGGAGATTTCATAGCATAACTTAAAATATTAAGTTTTATGTTTTCATAATTTGGCTCAAGACGAGAGGAATATGTAATATTTTCCTCATCGTAGACTTCAAAGAATACATTAAATATTTGCATTGATTTTGGAAAAGATTGTCTCAATCCACTAAGTGTTTAATTTCTCCAGTATGTCATTCTGTTGCCCATTTTTCTTATCCCTTTGGAGACAGCAATCACTATAATGCATTAGTTAAATGTGTATGTTTATCAACATTTATATCTATATCACTTGTGGCAACAATTATTTCTGAGTATCAGCTGTACCTTTTTCTGTGGCATAAATTTGGCTGTAGTATAATAAACATTTCTGAAAAGCAAATACACAACAGTTGAATGATCAGAGTCATGAATAGGGATGAGGAATAGGGAAACGGAGAGCATTTTTGGTCCTTTCATAACTTTAAATACTTGCTTATCTTTTTAACAACTCATCTGTGGTCATTAATGCAACCTGAAGAAATATACTGGACTAAACTCTCTAAATTCTAAATGACCACAGAGCTCTGAGGAGGGAAAAATTAACCTAGATTTCTTGAAATAAGGAAAGTTTAAAAATTTCATCTCATTATTTAAACAAAAAGATAAAAGCTATTTATTAGTGAGGCGAGTAAATTATGTTAATTATCTAATACTAATGACATCATTTAAGTGACAAAATAATTCTTTAAAATGCTTTAACATTGGTGTAACTTGCTGTCACTCCATACAGGTTTGAGCTTGAAGAATGATCCAGGCTACTTTTTATATTTCTTCTGTAACTTACCTTTGATAATTGCCACTTACCAAATCATGGAATTAGAAGAGATGCTGTTCTTATATTCTCTATGAAAGAAAGGGTAGACAAAAATACATCTTTACCACCCCCGCCCACAAAACAGTTAACTTCATTTTATTTTTAATTGGTATTATTTCATTTGAAGCAGTTAAATATGCACAGAGAACACTGTGTCTTAATTTAGTTATTATATACAACTTTATTTTATCTATTTTCTGGCCATTTTTGGCTATTTGCAAAGTCTTTATTGTGGTACAGTTGGTATTTAGATCATAGGGATAATTTTCTCCTTTTTTCTTTCTCTCTCCCTCTGCCTTCTGTCCCTCCTTCTCTCCTTCCCTTCATCCTTTCCCTTCCCTCCTTCCATAGCCTTTTCCCTTCTCCCTTTATTAGTATTTCTTTCTTTTTAGTTGTCATCACTCAATTATTAGATGGAAGGTATAATTTATAAATTGAGAGTTTAGGTCTGTATTCTAAATATATCTGAGGCTAAGTGAATAATTTTGTTTTTATCACCTTTAGTAGCTTCTTTAAGCAACTAGGCCCTTTTATTTTTGCTTTTTCCCTCCATTCTGAGTTGCTATTTATGTGAGTGCTTATCATGTTTGCATATGTTCCCAGTTCTTTTCTATTCACTTACTCAGAGTCCTAATTAGCAGTGAATTACTCCATTCTATCACCTGATTCTTGAAAGAAGCAGCCTATTCTGAAAATGTTTAAAAGTAATGGAAATCAAAACATTATGTGAAAATGAATTCATGATTTAACTCAGCAGATGAGATTTAACTTAGCTGCTTAAAGTTCGGATTGTTTTCTAATCATCTTTGTTTTTAATTTGATATTTTTAAATTCTGAAGAATTGATACATTCCTACCAATTTCTAGTTAAATTGAAGCCAGAAATGAGAGAAAAATAATTATCAGTTGCAAAAAAGTTAAGCTTCTTGTAACAGAGGGATCAAAATTTGGCCCAAACTGGGGAAACTGAATTAGTCTTTAAGCCTGAACTAAATGCAAATATAATTGCATTTGAACCACCTCTTGAAATAAAAGGCATTCTTGACAATGAATGCTTATTTTTTATTTTTGGTTATAAACATAGTCCACTTTTACTATAAAACATTTCTAAAATAGAGGAAAGTATAAACACCAAGAGATATTTACTCTAACTTTTTGACATAATGCTTTATTGTATCTTTTTGGCACATGGATGTTTGTACACAAATATACACATTTTTTTTAAAGCACTCATAATTTTATTTTATGTACAATGAGTTGGCATTAAAGTAGGTATCTTGGATATCTGCAGTTAAGGTAGGTTATCTTGGATGACCAATTTAAGGAAATTCACTTAATCCAGTTTAAGCCTATATCCCTCGCGTACTGACGGAAACACTGGTGGCACATATTGAGGCCGAATGTACACATTTTTTAAAAAACACACTCTATATAGTTTAAAGTTAACAAATTTATCAATTTTATTGGCTCAAATTAGAGCCAAGATCATTTTTTTTTAAAGATTTTATTTATTTATTTGACAGAGACACAGCGAGAGGGAACACAAGCAGGGGGAGCGGGAGAGGGAGAAGCAGGCTTCCCTCCGAGCAGGGAGCCCGATGTGGGGCTCGATCCCAGCACCCTGGGATCATTACCTGAGCTGAAGGCAGACAACTGTTAAGCTGAAGGCTTAACAACTGAGCCACCCAGGCGCCCCAGCCAAGATCATTTTTTAAAATGTGCTGAAACAGGACATCAAAATATTCTCTGAATTAAACAATGGTCTCATTTAAAACTGATCCATTACATAAGAATTTTCAAATCCTCGAGTGTTCTTCTAACTCCCTCGTTAATTGCTCCATATCACTTTAATTTTTAATCACTGGGGGAGAAGAGATAGATTCCCCTTTGTGTTTGGTTACTGAAATCCTAATTTTATTCCTTAATTTGAGAAGCTCCAATAACCTTTACTATTGAAGAACGTTTTAAACTCATTCTGAAGAAACTGGTCTAAAGTTGTTGCTATCAAATTTGTTTTAAGCTGTCATGTTAATAACCACTCCTATAGAAACAGAAGTTAATAGCTGCGGTGGGTGATCCATTTTTTAAACATTTTTATTTAAATTCAATTTAGTGTTATTAGTTTCAGAGGTAGAATTTAGTGATTCATCAGTTGCATATAACACCCAGTGCTCGTTACATCAAGTGCCCTCCTTAATGCCCATCACCCAGTTACCCCATCCTCCCACCCACCTCCCCTCAGTGATCCATTTTGACTAAGCCATTCTCAGGAGTAGGGGCAGATTCAAGGTTGTTGGGTCTTATTTGGAGAGCCTTCTTTAAGAAAAAATAAATAAATTGTATTGCACTTGGCAAATTTAATAAAAATATGTTTGTAAATATAATGCTGCTGCCCCTCCCAGAGTCTTGTAAGGAGCCCCTGTAAGTGAGGAGCTCTTAAGCTTAAGGTTTCATTAGCTTCATATTAAATTTTCCTTGGCTCAGGAGTTAACATTAGTTTTCATTTGAGAAGCAGTGTTACATTTCACAACACTTTGTTTCCAATTGTAGCCTTATAGTTACTTATTTCCATGGAAAGAAATGGTGAGGAGAGCTGGGCCTATACTGAGGGTCCTACAGGCCAAGCCTAACAGAGGGGCTCTTATGTATGTGAGCCTTCAGGTGATGGCCTTATGGGTGGTATATTATTGGTGCATTATTATTTCAGGTTCAGAAGTCACAAAAGACAGTCTAAACTGGTAGCCAAATAAGGAGAAGGTCAGAAACAGAAACAGAAATCCCCATCTTAGGAGCCAAGAAAGTAACCAGAAAGGCAGTCCTGGGTGGGTGCATGTGTTGTTGCCCATGAGCATCTGGGTTCAAATGACCAGAGATGGGATGGGATCGACCTACAGTGTGGTAATGAGCCTGACATATGCTCAGGATATTCTTGAGTGAGACAACTTTCCAAATTTTAAATTATGGAAAGAGAACATGATTTGGAATCAGAAAATCTGCATTTGAATTCACTTGTTGCCTCTTAATAGCTGTGTAATCTGGGCAAGATTCAGTTTCCTGAAATTTACTAGCTTAAAATAATGAAATTACTTTTTTTTCATGAATCTGCAGTTGGGTGGGGTTCAGTGGGGACAGCTTGTGCCTTCTCTGCTTGGCATTAGATACCGTGGATCAAAAGCTGGGGGCTGGAATGATCTGAGATTTTACTCACCGGTCTGGTGGTTGTTGCTGGCTGTCTGCTAGACCTCTGGCTGTGGCAGGAGCACCTACACATGGTGTCTCCACATGGCTGCTTGGCTTCCTCATGGTATGGTAGCTGGTTTCCAAGGGCAAGTATCCCTAGATGGCCAGGCAAAGTTGAATCACATTTATAAGTTGCCTTCAGAAATCAAACAGGATCATTTCAAGGGGCAGTAACACAGACTCCATTTCTCAATAGAGGAGTGACAATGCCATATTTTAAGACGAACTTGTGGATGGGATATATTGGTGTCACTCTCTTTGGAAAATACAGTTTGCCACAAGGATAATAATAGCACATATTTATTGGATACTTAATAGATACCAAGTGCTAAGTGATTTACATACATATATTACCTCATTTAATTTCTCACCATAACACTCTTTGGTATGTGCTCTTATTGTCTTTATTTTATAGATGAGAAATATAAGGCATAGTGAGTTTTAGATCAAGAGTCAAGATTTGAACCCAGGTTCCTAGAGCTCATAGCAGAATTGTTTTCAGGATTAAACAAGATAATATACATGAAAGTGCTTTGTGAATTACAAATTTACTATGCAAATTTAAGTCATTTTAAGAAAAACTTTAGGAACATTTTCAGAAATACTAATATTTCAGATTTAGTACAGTAGATGTGTGTTTGGGTAGGTTGCAAAATTAATTTAATAAATGATGATAGTAATGGAGTTATTTGATGTTTCCCAGAAGGTAAAACCTCTGAAAGTCTTCTTTTCTTTTATACCCACTGATCATTCCATTTCCTACCCCAGCATCTTTGGCCATGCCCTGTATTTCCATTATAGAATCAGAGGAGGCTAAAGCTATGGGAAGCCTTAGATATTATATGGCCCAATTCCTTTCTGTTCTCATGGAATTTTTTAGTTGTGACCTCTAGAAACTTAATGGCTTTTCAGAATAGATACTGATCTGGAGTATTTCTCTCCCTAATGTTTTCATTTTAGCTGTTTAAACAACGCTAAAGAATGACAGATTTGAGGTGAAAGACTTTTTATTTTATTTTGGAGGTTAAATACTTGGGTTGAAATGCTCTTTTTGTCATCTATTAATATTTAACCAAATGGCAATATGTGTGTAGTAAGGAAGGAAAACAGAAGATAACATTCACCATGATCCTACAGCTTGCATTGCATGAGAAGCAGCCTCCAGAAACAGTGACTGGTTTCAGACTAGCAGAGACTTATCATTCAGGGTATATGGATTTCTTGAAGTGTAGTTGTTTCATTAAACAAGACAAAGAAAACCCATATGTGTGTATGAGGGTGTGTGTGTGTGACAGGGAAATCAATGTCAATTATTCTATTCAATACCACTCTGCATCTGTTCCACTTGAAGCCTACTGAGAATAGGTTGTGGGCAGGACAAATCCAGGACCTTCCTTGGAGCATTTCTGTAGTTCACTGAGAGAGGCTGCACAGAGTAACCTGGGAAGGTGGCAAGCATGTGGTCCCTGGTTGCCCTTGAACTGAACCTCAAACTCGGTTCCTACTTCAGCTAGGCCACTCAATGCCTGTTTGAATGAGAGCTGCATGTTGTTAAAGGTATTAAACTCTAGCCCAGGACCGTCTTGTATGGCCAGGATTAGGGTCTCCATACTGCAGAGTCTTCTGCAACAGAAAGGGCCCTACTTAGTTTTCTCTGTGGGTGGGGTTTTCTGACTCCTGGGAGAACTTGAGTTATCAGTTCAGAATCATGGATGCCTACAACTAGAGTCACAGATGTCAGACGTTTTTTTTTTTTTTTTTCTTCCTATCCAGAGCAAAAAGATCCCTCAGAACACAGGCATCCATTTTGCAATGTAGACATTTCTGGTGGTCAGACTATAAGATTTCAGGTATTTTGACTTTAGCAAGGCAATTATAGGAAGAGAGATGTTGGCTGTCGATATTCAACCCTGATGCTGCTTCAGTGTATAGTTAGGATAATTAGTGTAACTAGAAGTCATGGAGCATTCTACCACAATATAGTTTCAAATTACACTGCTATGGCTCAAGATTTTGAGAATTGGTTAAAAAAAGGTTTGATTATATTTGCACTATTGTTTCCTAAGTCTCTAGAGTTTAGTTTTTCCTCCCTTCCCCATCCCTTCCTTCTCCCTCCCCTCTTCTTTCCTCCCTCTCTCCCTCCCTTCTTTTTTTTCCTAAGTAAAATATAAATATATAAGGCATTGTGTCAGTCAATGCATGAGTTATAACATGTATTAAATGTACATAAGGAATAATGAAAGTAAATAATAAAGTTTTTTAAGAATAACAGGTGGAGGACAAGAGAAAGAGAAAGTAAAGTTGAATAGTTGAGAATTAGTTTGGTTTTATGTGTTTAAAGTTTTAATATTCTTTAAATTTTCATAGTAGGTAATACCCAATACTATGCTAGTATTTAGAGAAAACTTTGTGATGAGCTATTTTTTCCCTCAATGAACTCACCTTTTACTATATTTTATTAATGATGAAGTTATTTGGTGTTTTCAGAGGCAAAACTTTAGATAATCTTACTTCCAGTATTAAATCATTATTGGTTTCACTAAGAAAACCCTGAGAAAGAAGGCAACTAATTTTTGAGGAGTTCAATAGTAAGAAGCAAGAGATTTCACCCAAGCTGAGGCTGTGATGTTGTGCAGAGGGATGCATTTGTTGGGCTAAATTCTCTCTGACGTTCCTTCCAATTAGGTGAAGGAAATAAATATATGCACAAAATGTATCTCCCATCATGATGTTCAACTTTTTCTTTAAGTAATTCTTCCTAGAGTAGAGTTTCCATGGTTAGCACTACTGATGACCTCAGATGGAAATTGTTGCCACTTTTCTAGCCAGGCCAGAGTAAACTGGAAGGTCCTACGGAGCTCTTTCCCCCAAGGGCTACTGTTTCTCCCTAGACGAAAGTTAGCTCCATAATAACTCTATTCAGACATTATATACTGTTTCCAGAATTAGAAAAGTTAAACACTGTCTATTCCTCCACATGCCTATTTAATCAATTAAAACTTGGTAACTGAGAGGACAGCACACATTTCATTGATTATTTCATTGAGCAGTGGCTGAGAACAAATTTGTTCCCACTGTCTCAGAATGCTATAATCTTAAAGTAAATTTCAAGACTGGTTTTCTCCTGCTGTATTTCACTTTTTTCATGTGTGTAGAATTCTGAATGGTAACCTAGAATTCTATTTTGTGTGGCTGTGTGGTAAAGAGGTTGCTGTCCCCAAATTAGGAGCCCTGGGTTTTGATGTGGTGCTACCACTAACTTCCTTTGTGACCATGGAAGTTTTCTTCACCTTTCTGGAACTCAATTGTAAAATAAGGGCTAGAGATAAGATAATCCCTAGGATTCCCCATGCTCTAAAATTATATACATAAAATATTATATAGATTGTGTGTATATATATATATAGAGAGAGAGAGAATGTTAAAGGGCGTGATACATACCTCCTGAATTCCTTTGGGACTTGTAATCCAATATAATCACATTTCAATGGGACAAAGAGTTTATCAGGCAGACTAATCATATATTTGCTACCTGAATTGGTCAATAATTACTCATGAATCATCCAATAAGAGTTACTGAGTTGAAACATTGCCCACACACTGCATTGAACAAAAAGTGATACATATACGGCCCTTACCTTCACAAGTATACACACTAATGGAGTATACAAGCATTAAACAAATAACCATACTAATATATATGTGATCACACACTTATCCATATCTCACCATAAGTGCTGTGAAGGAAATAAACAAGGTGTAGTGGTGGAGCTAAGGTGGGGGTCACTTTATATAAGATGGTTAGGAAAGATGTCCATGAGTAAGAGACAGCTGAGAAATTGAAACCTGAATGATAAATAGAAGTAAATCTAGTAAAGATGGAGGGAAGCAAATGAGTGTGGGTTCTGAGCAAGGAAAGAGCTTTCTACATTTGAAAACAAAAAGGAGTCCTAGGCAGCTGCAGAAATGACTGGCAAAGTGACAAGAAGTGAAGCTAGTATGGCAGGAAGGCAGGAAGGCAGGAGGTCACCCAGAGGGCCATGTGACTTTTGGATTCCATCCTAAGTGTCAGGGAAAACCGTTAAGGAGATCTGAGCCAGTAAATGAGTTGATCCAATTATGTCTAAGATAACCATAAATTCTGAGTTGAGAATGGATTGGAGAGAAATAAGAGTGGATTTGGGGAGACCACATGCAATAGTCATGGAGAGAGAGACAATGAAGACTTGGATTAAGGTAATGACAATGGATAGATTCAACATAGATTAAGGAACTATTAGGTTATAGGTGAGAAAGAGTAAGGAAATCAAATGGTTTCATTTTTAATGTGCATATAAGTATATTTAAATTAACTTTCATTGAAGACAACTTTTTTATTTAAAAAAATTTTTTTTATTATGTTATGTTAATCACCATACATTACATCATTAGTTTTGATGTAGTGTTCCATGATTCATTGTTTGCGTATAACACCCAGTGCTCCATTCAGTACGTGCCCTCTTTAATACCCATCACCAGGCTAACCCATTCCCCTCACCCCCCTCCCCTCTAGAACCCTCAGTTTGTTTCTCAGAGTCCATAGTCTCTCATCGTTCGTCTCCCCCTCCGATTTCCCCCCCTTCATTTTTCCCTTCCTGCTATTAAAAAAAAAAAAGAAGAAGATAGCAGGAAGACAGCTTTTTCATATACATACACAGATATATGCATGTATGTGTCTGTGTATGTATGTGTGCATGTGTGCGTATTTGGAATTTTCATACATTTTATTGTTCATTCCTCTCTCTCTCTTTTTTTTTTTTAACTGCAGAGACCTATAATTACCCCTATATTAGAGTGGGCCCAGGGAACAGACACATGTATAAGATACATTTTTAGTGATTTAACTTTCTAGTCCTTCAGAATCAAAATACCTAGCTTTAAAACCAAGTACAGCTTTCCCTTCCTTGGGGAAGCCTTTCTTATTCTTCTCAACTGGATGTAGATACTCTCTCCTCTTGCCTGCACTTCAGCACCATTCATGAGATGCAGTCATTCCTTTGCACGTCTGACTCTTCCAGAAATCTGAGTTTCTCTAGTGCATGGAATCTCTTCCACTCATTTGTTTGCCGACAAGGGCCAAGTTCCACCTGGTACACACATACTGGAAGTTATTGAACCACAAAGAGATCACATCCGTTCTTGGGATGTAATACCTGTCTTTCTATGTTCCCTTGTGATGGTAGGAACTGGGGATTAGAGAGTTGCTTATTTCAGTTTCTACATATCTGCTCTCATTTCTCTATAATGAGTTAGAGAAATTGGAGGGCTGTGATTTGGCAGTCATAGACCTTGGCAAAGTGTCATTGGAAGAGCTTAATCAACAGTTCCTGTGTGGCTCATCAACCCAAAGCTCTTCAAATTAGAAGGCAGCTCAGAGGAAATCTAATCCTACAAAAGATTCACTCTGCACTGCAATGTCATAGCCCAAGCTTACCTAAAATGTTTGATTCTCAATATTGGGATTCTCAGAAATAATGTTTTCTTTCTTAGTTTTCATTAGTGAAAACAAATGATTTCGTACCAGAATGGGAAACTGGACCATGACATTCTCATTTTGAGCATATAATTAAATTATATATTGTGTTAATGCATAGGGATAAGGAAACAGATACCACATATAGATAAGGGAAATTACAGTGGATGATTTCTACTCAGATTTTTGTGAAGCCTTCCTTTATATTTCATGTATAAGTATTTTAACGCTAGCATTCTCATTAACTATATTATCTTTGTGATCTCATTAAATGCCCATCCAGCTCCCTCTTGATAGTCTTCTTGTCAAAATATACTCTGAAGATTTTATATAACAGTTGTAAAGAATTATTCACCATCAGAGAGTGTTTGCATGTGTTCTGAGGATAACCATGGGAAAGTACCCGAGACCCAGTGTGTTGTGGAATTGACAAGCTGCCTTTGTGTACTGCTCTGCTTTGCAGCCTGGCATCTCCATAGCATCATGATCCTTCCAGCTACCCACTGCTTTCAGAAAGATCTGCTAAGCCAAATCAGATCAGGATGTCAGGGCTTTAATGGGTTACCTCTCCCAGGAGCTTTTTTTTTTTTTCCCAGTAGAAAGAGAAAAGTCATCTCTTGCTAATGGCAGAATTTCAGGTATCAGTGAAGGAAGTATCTTGGGCTAGATGGACCTTTGCCAGTACTTTTAATAGCATTGTGTGTAGGCCTTACTCCAAATACCCTGGCCGGAGGAGCAGATAAAATGCCCAGTGATATTTACTTGTTTGTGTTCTTAGTTGGCACTTCAGTGACTCTGCCTTGCTCATCATCACACATGGACACAGCCTGTCACCCTTCCTTGCAGTCTCCCTGACCAGTCTGATTCATCCCTCCAGGCCCATACTCATGCATCTGGTCCCCCTATGGCACGTCAAATAAGATTGTGGGCTCTGGACTCTGACTGTCAGGGCTGAGTCCTCTTCTCTCCTATTTACCCTGTATGGATATAAGCAACCTTTTCAAGCTTCAGTTTTATCATATGATAAATGGTATGTTGTGGGTTTCTGAGGGCAAAAGGAGAGAATGATGTAAAGGTGCTCAGCACATAGAGCTCAAGAAATGTTAGCTAAATAAATAATAGACTCTCATAGAGTACTTATGATATGCTAACATTTACATATACCAAATCATTTAATTCTTACAACAACTCTAAAAGGTGGTTACTGTTATTTCCAGTTTACAGATGAACCAAAGCACAGAGAAATTAACGGACTTACCTGAAGTCCCACAGCTAATAAGTGGGAAGTCAGAATTTAAGTTCAGGGCTGTCTGGTTCCAGAGTTCCTGCTTGTCAACATTCTGCCATGCTTCCTCTCCTATAAACAAATAATACTACTCTAATGGTATTGGCAACACCATTGGGAAGCTCCCCTGCATAACCTGAGTCTAGGTGAAATGCAGATCAAACTAAGGCTCTGTAATGCCAAGTGGTTTGGAATGAGCTTTCTCACCATGATGCAGAAAACCAGGGCTAGCCTTACAGCCTTATAATAGGAGACCTCAGATATTATCCAGTACAACCCATTCCCTTTATGGATAAGGAAGTCCAGAACTTTGCACATGGTCATGGACTGAGGCAGAACCAAGCCCCAGCTGGGTTCCACAGGTCCAAATTGAAGGGATTTTAGTCGACTACATTTACTGCAGGAGACTCACACGTCCTTTGGATTAAAGACAATCTTCCTTCGTAGGATAATTTCCTTTTGACCCAAGGTAAAATATATTTGACTCAGTTAAATGAAATTTTATACTAATGATGCAAAAGATGTAAAAAGCGGGTTAAATAAGAGGAAACCAAGAGCTTAGTAATAGGGTTGGGTTAATTCCACTGAACAAGAGGTGGCTAAAAGCAGCTACTTGGAAGGGCAGGGGAGCACCTGGATCCTGCTGAATGTCAGTCCAGTGACATTGAACAGTATGTCTTTCTATTACTTCTGGTTCACCTAATGAGCTTGTTCTGTAAGCAGCTTTGTTTTCTCATGTTTCCTGTTTCTGCAGGGCAGTGTCTTGTTCCTTGCTTTTCAGTGACTGCACACCTAAAAGTTGGCAAAAATAAACCTGCAGGCAAGATACACTTTAAATGATTACACAACAAATGCTTTCTCCTCCCCTACAGTAATACACTTGTAAAAGATCAGATTGGGGAAGGAAAAAACTGTTGAAAAAAAAATTTGCTAAGCAGATGCTTACTCTGACTACTGAGAATATGAAATATGTTTTGACATGAAGATCTAGATTATGAAAGAGTGCTGATTCATATTGTTCTAGAATCACCAAATGCTCTTGCTGTAGGGAAGCTTAAAGATCTAGTATGAACCCACATTTCCAGCATGAGCAAAGAAGACAGAATGATAAGCAGCTCAAGGTCAGAGTTGGTTAAAAACAGTCAAGACTTCTGGCTCTTGTCCTGGATAGTGTAATGTCATATAGAGGACCAAGAAGAATGTGTTCATCTGCAAATAGCAGAAAACCATCCTAATGGTGGCTTAGCAGATAGGGATTCATCTTTCTCATGCAAGAAGACATCCAGGGAAAGGCAGTGCAGGAGCAGAATGAAACACAGTAATGCTACCAGGTACCTGGGCTGTTCTGTCTTCTGCTCCTCCAGCTTTCATGTGTAGGCTTCCTCATCATGTTTCACCCATCCTACATGGCTGCAGTACCTCCAGGCTCAGGTCCATGTACTGGTATAAAGACAGAAGGGAAGGGGTACCTAGGTGGCTCAGTTGGTTAAGCAGCTGCCTTTGGCTCAAGTCATGATCCCAGGGTCTTGGGATTGAGCCCCGTGTTGGGCTCCCTGCTCAGTAGAGAGCCTGCTTCTCCCTCTCCCTCTGCCTGCTGCTCTGCCTACTTGTGCTCTCTATCTCTCTGTCAAATAAACAAATAAAAATCTTTAAAAAAAATAAAGAGTGGTAGGTGGTGGGAGGGATGGGGTGGCTGGGTGATAGACATTGAGGAGGGTATGTGCTATGGTGAGCACTGTGAATTATGTAAGACTGTTGAATCACAGACCTGTACCTCTGAAACAAATAAAAAAATAAAAAAATAAAAAAAATAAAGACAGTAGGGGAAAAGGCCTAAGAAGCAGGCCTGCCATCTGACCTTTTTCAGATTTTCCCAGAAGCTTCACCTGGCCTTAAATCTCCTTGTCTGGAACTGGGTCATACATCTGCATCTCTAGCCACAAGGGAGTATGGGAAAGTAGGTGCTTTTGGCTATGCACAGTCACCCTAGACAAAATCAAATATTTTTTAGTAAGGAAGGATGGGAGAATGGATAATGTGGAGGAAACAACTAGAGCCTGAAATACAAAGTATGCTGAGGTAGGTAATTAAGGGCCATAGGCTTCAGAGTCAGACACATCTGAGTTCAAATTGCAGTTCTTACAATTTTTGGAGAAGTTACTGTATGTCCTAGGCCTTAGGTTCCTTTGTAAATGGAGGTAATTATGGCAAAATGAGGTAATAAGGGTGTAGTGAAGCTAAAAGAAGATAATTAAGACATAATAAGATCTTCATAAACTTTCACATTATACCGCTGCTTTAGGATCTGGTAACATTAGTGTTGCTTACCCTCCCTGGGCCAAGCTGTATTTTGATTTCTTTAATTTCAGATGGAATGTTCAAGATGCCAAGACACAGAACGTGGTTAAACACGTTTTATTCATCTTTATTTCCTATTAGAAATAATGCCCAAATAATATTTAAACATTATTCACATGGCTTCTAGCCCTTTGCTCAAACGGGAGAGACTTTAATGGGCCAACCTCCCTGGTCTCAACCTGAAGTAATTCGTTGTATGGAGGAGAGATGGCCAGACCTGAGTCTAGCCCTTGTAGAAAATTTACAGTAGAGAGGTGTTCTGAGCCTTTTATACCTTTTGTTAGGGCAGAGGCCCAATAAGTGAGGAAATTTGTATCTCCCAAACTAAATCTCACTGAATCTTAAAGAAAAAAAAGAGAAAGAGAGAATACTGCTTCTTTAATAAATTAGGGGAGCTCACTTCAGATTTTAGGATTTCAAACAGGAAATCTGCATATATTACACATGCTCTCCCAATCCAAATCTGTAGATATCTCAGGAAATGGCATAAGGTCTATGGGCAGCTTTGCTAAGGACATTAGTATTTCTTTCTTTTTTTTTTTTTTGGAAGAAAGATTGTTATGCAGTCATTATGAGAGGTTCATTTCCCTTCTGGAAAAATTCCCACATATCCCATAATAGCTATGTTTAGCATGATATTCAGATGAAGACTGTACCCTATGTATTTTTATTTCAAACATTTTTATTAACAAAATAATGTATGATTATTGTAGGTAAATTAGAAGACAAAGATAATAAAAATAAAACATCATATATAGGATTTTACCATCTATAGAAAACCACTGTTAATATTTTCATGCATATTCTTTACTTTCTATATATGTAAATATAAATACACAGTAAAATTGTATTTTTAAAATGTAAAAATTTACACTTTGCATACTATTTTTAATTTTTTTGTATTTAACAATATGACATAAATATATTTGATGACATTGAACATAAATTTACATCATGTTTGGAAATGGTTGAATGTATTTTTAATGTAAATACACAATAATTATTTAACCTATCTCCTGTTGTAGAGCATGGGTTTGTTTGCTTCTGTTATGTTTTCCAGTTATGTGCTGTGATGAATATCCTTATAACTGGAACTTGCTGGACAATGAAATTAATTTCTGAAAACTAAATTTTTGAGTCAAAAAATATGAATGTAATTTAAAGCATCGATATTATAAATTTTCTACCAAAAAGATGGGAACAGTTTATACTACCATTGGTAGCATATGAGAGTGCTCATTTCCATGAACTCTTGCCAACAGTGTGTTATCATAAAATATATGCATAGTTTTAGTGTGTTTGGGTGTGTATTTTGGGGTGCTTTTTCTGAACTTGTTGCTATATACAATTTTCCCAATTTTGATCATCTATATGATACCAGACAGGCAGGAGGAGTGGACAGGTGTGATGGGGGCTGCTTCTGTGAACCTGTTTCCTTCATGTGAAAACTGAAATGGAAAAATGTGACTTTCCTGCGGAAATAATGATCTCTTTTTTTATTTTTATACCACTTACATTTTTTCTTCTTTTAACTTCTTTCTCCATATTATAAAGGATTTGAGTGAGAGAAACAACAAACTGGGTTATTGCATAAAGCTCTAAAATAGATACAATGAGGCATTTATGGCTGAAACTTAAAGACTCAGTGACAGAGACTCAATATAGACAAACATAGACTTTTGAATGCATTGCATAAACACCAAAAATAAAATAGGGAAGGAATTGCTTTGTGCAAGTGTGGTAGAAAAAATAAACTAGGGACAACCTGGGAACAAGGTGACCATGACTGGAGAGCGAAGCACTGTAGTTAAAAAAAAAAAAAAAATCACGAGCTTGGGTTTTATAAATAGGAACATGGAAATAAAGGAATCTAAAGCTCTTGGGTCAGTGCTAAAGCTTATGTCCAATTTTAGATTCTACAACTTGAGAGAGACATGGATGGAAAGTAAAAATAGATACCACTCCCTGAACTTTTTGTATGTTCTGGAAACTTTGTATTCATTAACACATGATTTTATAATCATGACAAGTCTTTGAGATGCGTATTATGATTCCCATTTTATACAAGAAGAAACCAAATCTTAAAGAAAACACTTTAAGGCTATCTATCTCCTTATTGAGGATCCAGGATTCAAACCAGGTTGATCTGCCTCCAAGACTCATCCTCTTATTCACTCAGCTATAATGTATACCTGAAAACATGATGTAGCAAAAGGGCAAGATTCCTTGGCCTTAATCCTATTGCATAGAGATAACAGTCACTTTTTGGTAAATTTCCTTCTTCCCCTTGGGTGCTGGAACTATACCTGCCCAAACTGGGATTGTTAGAGGTAGGGCTGGGAAATTGCTGGTAAAAATGATTCCCTTTCCCTTTGAATGCTCTGTGTGAGAAAGTTCCAGCACTGACCTTGCATATAAATTTCCTTACTGCCCCTAAGGCAGGTGATGAGTCACTTCTGATTGACCAGCCCCATAATGCTGACTGCAGGTATGTGGATGGAGGCAGGGGAGCCATAACATTTTTAAGGTATGAAGTGGGAGAACCAAACAAATTAAAAGGTTGCCAGGAAAGGTTGCAGTAGCAGGGATTATTTTTCTAGGAGAAGAGAAAACTGAATTGGTGTTTCCAGAAAGACTTAAAAAAAAAAAAAAAAGTTCAAACCAGCTGATATCTTTCTTCACTAAAAATGAAGAGGGAATGAATTTAGATTTCATTGTAAGAAATTTACATCAAAAAGAAGGATTTCCTGATAGTGATAGTTGTTGAATATTGCAGTGGGTTTCCAGAAGGTGCTGTGAAAACAACTTTTTTCATCATAATTCTTTTAAAAATGGGTTATTATCTTATTTGTCCAGAAGGCAGAGTAATCAGTTTCCAAGCTCTTAGACAGGGACTGGCTCACAACCCAAGGGATTTCATTATCCCCAGAGCCTGAGACTACTATGTAATACCAAGGAAGGTATGTAAGGTATGTAAGTGTGAAGTAAAGCAGGGATTAAGGAAGTCTAGACCATAATACTGGTGGATCTTAAAAACAAAGCATTCCTTCATTAAGGAGAGTGAAGAAATATCTATATATTTTCCCTGTATGAATGTTTTCCTCATATAACTGATACATAAATATATAGGGATGAATTATATTGAATGTATTTGTTTGACCAGGATAATTTATGAAGATGTAATAGAAGGGATTGAGCTTGGTTCAGCGTGATGGCTAAAATGTCATTGCCACCAAACGGAGCTCAGATTGTTTCTTAAATATAACCCCAATATTTTAAGAGTAGAAGAAAAAATGATCAATGTAAGGACTAGTCTTCATTGCCTACTTTTTGCCATGGTGGCAGTTCACACAGGTGATTATGAAATCCAAGACAATTTTATTCCATAGATTGCTTGCTCAATGAAATTTAGCTACCATAGCACTACAAATCAATCTTTTATGAATGAATGTCTGTTCATCTGGTTGGATAATAATCATATATAACTCCTTTAAAATCATATTTAGCTTAAAAAATTCAGAGTTATAGCCATTATTTTTCTCTCTTGAGATCTATTTTTTACCACTGTTTTCAGTACCTTTTTAAACTTTGTTCTGTGTAGACAATAATATCTAGTTCTATTATGTTTAAGTTTTTTTTTTTTTTTAATTAATTTTCAAGAGATGCCTGGGTGGCTCAGTTGGTTAAGCGTCTACCTTCTGCTCAGGTCATCATCCCAGGGTCCTGGGATCGAGTCCCGTATCGGGCTCCCTGCTCAGTGTGGAGCTGCCTCTCCCTCTGCCTGCCACTACCCCTGCTTGTGCTCTTTCTCTCTCTGACAAATAAATAAACAAAATCTTTAAAAAAATTGATTTCCAAACAATGGGAATTTCTTTGTAAACCCCTTGTTCTCTCTCATAAATTTCCCCATAGGTTTTGTTTGGAAGCTTAGTTTTATAGAAAATCTTGATATACTCTAGTTTATTTTATCACCTAAAATAGAAATTAAGATTTTTCAACATATTTTATTGTTATATTTTAGGGGCTTTGTCAGATGCCACTCTTCCCTTTCTCACGCTTTAGGTTTTAGGCAACATTATAACAGTGATAAAGTCTGTTATAAAATCTGTTACAACACAGCAACATACAGCACATTTCCATGTTGCAATCTTGAGGTGGTATGCCAGATGCTTCACTAGGGATCCGTTGTATAGAGTGTCCTTCTATAAACCGTGAACCTTCTGCTCCAGTGGGACTTCTTACTTCTTGCCTCTAAAAATCTTTTTTTTTGTGGATGCTCATTTGCTCCCCTTCACTCTGAATGCCAGTATCTTGCTTACATTCTTCAAAGTCCAGTTGCATTCCTGTGTTTCAAAGAGGCATTCTATGATCATTTCTGCTTTCTTAGTCTGTAATTTAGTATTACAGTGTTTTCATTTCCCATGTAGCATTTATAACTGATTAATGTTGCTGTAGTTTGTGTGCTTGTGTCATGCTCTTACTACTATATATAAGTCCATGTAGGAGGCAGTATGAAATGATGATAAGCAAGAACTTCTGAGCTAGATGTTAAATCCTAGGCCCTCCTCTCTATGACCTTGGGCAAGTTACTTAACCTGTTAGAGCCTCTATGTCCTCATCTGTATAAGGGGAGTTATAACCTTTATGATGTTGTGTTGAATTAATGAAATGCTAAGATGCATAGCACAGTGCCAGACACAAAGTAAATATTCATCAAATTGAAGGCAGAGCCCATGTCCAGTATTTCTTGGCAACTCTCTAAGTGCAGAGCCAGGATTTTTTTCAAGTTGAGAGCTCAATAAACTATTTGCTAATTGAATGAAAATATGCAGCCCTCTATCAAGTCTGAGTGTTTACAATTACATGGCCCTTTTATTTTTTGAGAGTTTTGTTAAGAGTCAGTTCTTTATATATTCACAGCTTCCTTCAGGGTTGCACACAGAAATATCTAAATAAATGCTTCAGTGTCAGGAAAGGCAAGAGGAGGCCTGCACAGCTGAATGGAAGGGGGAGGGGAGGCAGAGGGTGGGCTCAGTGCTGAATATTTTAGTTTCAGTCTGGCGTTGTTTGCTCATGACCTGGTAGAGAGGCAAAGAGTACCTGTCCCCTAATTTTCTTTCTATTTGTAGAAAATCTATTGATATTTTAAGACCCAGAATAAAGGTACCCACCCAGCTATATTGAGGTACAATTGACAAATAAAATTGTATATATTTAAGGTGTACTATGTAATGGTTTGATAGACATACACATTGTGAAAGGATTACCACTATCAAGTTAATTCACACTGCCATTACCTCACATAGTTACGTGTGTGTGCATGGTAACAATATTTAATATCTATTCTCTTAGCAAATTTCAAGTATATAATATATATCATTAACTATGTATTATTATATGTAATAATATATATCATTATATAGTCACCATGCTGTACATTAGATCCCCAGGGCTTATTCATCTTGTAACTGAAAGTTTGTACTCTGACCAATATCTTCTCATTTTTTCTACTCTTCATCCCTGGTAACCACCATTCTACTCTCTGGCTCTCTGAGTTTGACTCTTTTAGATGCCACACATAAGTAAAATCCTGCAGTATTTGTCTTTCTATGTCTGGCTTATTTCACTTAGTATAATGTCCTCCAGGTTCATCTACATTGTTGCAAATGGTAGGATTTCCTTTTTTTATGGCTAATATTCTATCATAAATATAGACCACATTTTTTTAATCCATTCATCCATTGATGGACACTTATGTTGTTTTCATATCTTGACTATTGTGAATAATGCTGCCATGAACATGAGAGTGCAGATAATCTCCTTGAAATACTGATTTTGCTTCCTTTAAATATACGTGTATTGTGTAATGTGTCTGTTGGATCATATGGTGGTTCTACTTAAATTTTTTTTTTTTAAAGAACCTCATACTGTTTTCCATAATGGGTGTACCAAATTGTATTCCCACCAACAGTGTCCAGGGGTTCCATTTTCTCTATATCCTTTCCAACAGGTGGCACATCTTTAGGCAGCTTTTCCTGAATCCTAACCCATAGCACCTTTATTAGATACTTAAACTTGTGTGTGTCATGTCATTCGTTCTGTTGCTACTAAATGAAAGTAACATGATTTTAAACTTCCTGGCGGCAGTTTTCTTCCCATTTTTTTATGGTCTTTGCTTCTAGCACTGTTATCAGTATGATGACTACAATAGGGCTGTTCTAAGAATCAAATAAGATATGTTTGTGAATGTAATTTTTAGAGTATAAAGATTTATAAAAGTACAAGTTATTGTTGTTGTTCCTATATCAGAACTGCTCTCATGGAAATTTATGTGCTACTTTGGAGTCTTTTAGGCATCATGAGAAAAATGGGCAGTTGAAACATGGCCCAATGCATGATATTCGGCTATCAATTTCTATAATGAGGAGCTGCTATCTAAATAAAATATTAATACAGAAAGTGGGACAAATATTTCATGAAACCAGTTGGCCTATGCAGACATTTTTTATTATGAAAACATATATATTTAATTGATTTAACTATCAAGAAAAATGAGCAGTAACCTAGGACTCAAGTCATTTAAAACTGCTCTAGTTCTAACACAAACAAGCTTCTTGCCCATTGGTGAGCCATTGCCCCTGTGTGGTTCAGTTTCCTTGTCTGTAACCTGAAATGTTTGGACAGATTATATCTAAGGCCTTTACTAGATTTAAAAAAAAACAAAGATTTTCTCATTTGAATGCATAGAACATTCTTGCTCAGTTAGTCTGTATGTATTTTGATAAGGGAATAAAATATTTTTCTGTGTTTGAAATCTAAGGATGGGACTTTAGTAATAAAGTTACTGCCCTTGTAACACCGTCTTCTGACAGACTGATAGAGCCTTTGCTGAGAGAGTTGGCGAGTGATGTCTGTGTACCTTGTAGATTCTTGAACATGCATTTACTATGGGAAAGTGGCATCTGATGTCCTTCTCAAACACTCTTCTGCAGACAGATGAGCATCCACTGCCAGCCAGTTTTCTCCCTTATACTCAGTCACTGTGTCTTCTCTGAGCCATGATGTGTTTCCAAAGTCTGTGGAGCTGAGAATTTTGTGACAAGTTAATGCTCCCATTTGGGCTTCACTGGACTGGATTAGGCCACTGAAGGTGGTTAAATTAAAAGGCAAATATATTAATTGATAATTTAATCTTATGAAAAAGGAAATGAGAAAGATTTCCTTTCAACAATATAGGAAAATCTTACAAGGTTCATTACAGTGCCCACAAAGCTTTTATAGATGTTAAGATTTAAGTCCTAAGACCTTTTTTGGGGGGATATCATTCTTTTACAATTATTTTGACTTAACTATTACTGTACATATTGTATACTATATATATTGTATACTGATGCTTACCTAAAAAATTTTGAAAACTACTGCCACATTGTCTACCAAAAGTTTGAATTGCTTTCATGAAAAGTAAATGTATTTGTGTCTTGCCAGCATTAAATATTATTAATCTTTGTAATTCTGGCAATCTGACAGGTGAAAAAAAAACTATCTGGTTTTAATGGCACTCTTTTGGTAGTTAATGATATTCAGTAATTTTTTTTCATATGCTTATCACCCACTTTTACTTATTTTGTTTAAATTGCTTCTTTATAACTTTTGCTCCTTTCTCTATTGTGCTGTTAAATGCACTTTTACTATGCATTTAGTGTCTAGAACTATTCTAAAGATTAAGGATACATCATTGGATAAGTCATAAAAAGATGTTCTCATGGAGCTTATATTCAAGGGGGGAAAAGAAAAATTAACAAGAAAAATGTCAGACATATGTTCTAAGATAAAATCAAGAGACATGATCAGGATTTGCTGGGGGGTTACTTGAAGCTAACTGATCAAGAAAGGTTTTTCAGAAGGGGTGGTATTTATATTGAGACAAGATCGACAAGAACATCTGTAGAAGATCATCTTTTCAGGTGATACAGATAGCTAATATAGAGGCATGAATGAGTTTAGGGTATTCCAAGAATAGAAAGACATCTATGGGTCTAGAGAAGGTGGGGGAGAGGAAGTGGGCAGAGATGGGGTTGGGGAAGTTGGAAGGCTCAGTCCATGTAAAGGCTGGTAGTTCAGGGAAAGGAGTTTTGGTATCATTCCAAGTGTGCTGGGAAGTGATTGAAGCTTTTTGAAGAGGTGTGATATAACCTGATTTCCATCTTAACTGATCACTCTGTTATGTGTGGAATGAATCATTAGGAACAAGAGTGGAAGCAGGGAGAACAATCAGGGGGTAGGGCAGTTGTCTAGGCAAGAACTGATGGTTACTTAGAATAGAGGATGCCGTCAGTTGCCTGCCCAGATTCCCTATCTGCCTTGTGCACCATTCGCCCAGCTACTGTGAAAGTAGGCTTTTGTAAATCTCAGCTGACCCCTGCCTTGGAGGCTATACCTCCCCTGCCTTATTGAGGACCTTAGCCAATGACTGATTGACAGGAGGGCTCTGTTTCCTAAAGGCGGGGCTAACTCTGTGCTACAGTTTGTGCTGTAGCACTTCCTTATGGAATTGGACTAAAGCTAATCACTAGCTGAATGGCATTCCTGCTTAGCATCCCCCACCTGTCCTTCACAGATTCTCTTGCTCCTCTTCTCAATAAATAACTTGAACAAGAATCTTCATCTCAGCTATGTTTTTAGGAAACCTGACCCAAGACACTTGGTTTAGGATGGCAGAGGTTGAAATGGAGGAGACAGGCTTAGAAATGTTTGAGAGATAGAGTCTGTGGAATTGACCTGGAACATGAGAGAAAGATAGAAATCGAGAGTTCCTAAACTTTGTTATTGAGCAATGGGGTGGGTAATGGCATTATTTACTAACCGCAGATGTCTGGAAAGAGTGGGTTTGCAAGGTGGAGAGGGAAAAAATTCTGTTTCAGATATGTTAAGTTTGAAATGTCTATAAATGGATATATCAAGGATGCAATCGAATATTCTAATCTTTTGCTCTAAAGGGCAAGCTAGTCTGGAGACCTATATTTGGGATTCAACTATAATATTCAAATGGTGTTCGAAGGAATGTGACTGAATGAGTGTATTAGGGTGAGAGTAGAGATGAAGAAGAGATCAGGTTGTGGCATGAAAATATTGGAGGTTGAGCAGAGGAAAATCTAGCACATACATTGAGGAGTAGTCAGTGAGTGGTGACTAAACCATGAGAAGGTGTATCAGAGACTGAGAGGATAAAGTGTTTCAAGGAGGCTGTGGTCAGCTGTTGAGTGCATCTGAGTGGTTAATGAAGAAGAAGACAGAGAACAGATCATGAAATAGGCAACAGGGAAATTTTCGGTGACCTTGACAAGAGAAGAGTTTGACAGGAGAAGATTCTGAGGTAATGGGAAGAGTGGTAAAGGAGAGAATGGGAGATGATGAAGCAAACACATTGACCTAGACATTTATCATTGCTATGAATAGGACTAGAGAATGAGGTAGTAACGTAAGTGGGGAAAAAAGTGCAAAGGTTTTTATTTTTTATTTTTGATTAACACCATTGGAAGGAAATAACTGATTTTTACAAAAGAGGGGACAATTGCAGGAGAAAGTTCTTGAATAGACAAAAAGCAATGAGACCTAGTGTTTATGAGTAGGAGTTGGCTGTATCCTGAGGCAGAAACACTTCAAATTTACAACAGGAGGAATGCCAGAGAAATAAGTGCCAACAAAGAAAGCTTTGTAGATGTGGTGTATGGCTGAGTTAGTTTTTGTCTGATTATTTCTGTGTCTTTGTTGAAATATGAAATGAGGATCCCAGCTGAGATGAGGGTCAGAGGTGGGGTCAGTAAGTTTGGAGATTTAAGGAGGGAAGAGTAAGGATGAAATAATCATGTTAGAGACTAGGAGATTTTATTAATGGAGGAGATGTAGTATAATTTCCTTGCACTATCAAATGCCTCTTTTGGCATGAATGCTCATGAATTTTTAATTAACCAGTCATCAAGATTTTTAGTTTTTTCTAGACATACTTAGGTCCTCAGGTGTAGAGGTGGAATAGGTAAATGGTTGGGTTTAACTAGCACTGGGGTTTTGTCAGGAAGACACAAGGCAGTTAAAGAATTTGTAAGGGAGTGATTATGAGGATAGGGTATGAGATATGAGCTGGGCTAAGAGGCAAATGAGAGGAAGGATGGAAAGAAAGATGGGGAGGTGAATTGGTTTGAGGTGGTGATGAAGTTGAAGAAATCTTGGAGTGGGGGTAGTAGAATATATGAGCTTGAAAGACAAGAGGGGATAAAGAGAGTGGGATGTTTGACATCCACATTCAGAGATATTAGAAACATTTGTGACAACAAGGTCAAAAGTGTGGCCAGGGAAGTAGGTGGGTTATCGGAAATATTATTGGTTGGAGGGGGTTGAGAAACTTGGAGGACATGGTATTGAATCATCTACACAGGTGTCAAAATCCCCAAACTTGGGGAAAAGAGTAGAGGTATAGAGGACATTAAGATGGGGGCTAAAGTCATCAGTGAAATAGAGAAACGGGAAGCTGGCACAATGTAATATTTACTTTATTTCATTGATTTTTTTTTTATGTGTTCTTCGTTTTTTAAAGTATATTTTATTGTAAGAATGATATTAAAATAGAAATCAGAACGTAAGGCCAAAATCTCCCATAATCCTGTCACTTCATCAGAGGATGGTGAATTTTGACTAAACCACATAGCTGCTTCTTCTCTGGTTAGTCTGGCCGGGCCAGATGTTCCGTTTGTTTAGCTTACTCTTCCTGAAGTGTCGCAGGGTTTGCCACCACTGTGTCTGCCTCTTGACTGGCAGCCAGCAGAAGTGAGCCCTCAAATGAAGAGGCCTTCTCATGGTGCTGGTTGACCGCCTACCCAATGTGCCAATCTCTCCCACATTGCTAAAAATCTGTCACAACCATTACCAGTCACTGTTGTAAAATAGGGCAGTAGTCCTTCATTTCTCAAAACTTGTTTCACTGTGGATGCCCTGGTTAGATAGTTTCTCATTATCTTCTCAGTGTTGGTGGTTTGATTGCATTTGATGACTCTCTTGAATCCATCCAGATCTTCCTTCAGTTCCAGTTATATTTACAAATTATTGGGCAAGTCTGTCCTCTCTATTCCTTGTGACTAACGAGTCTTTATTCCAGCTTGTAAGTGCTGCGCTGCCAGGTTGTCTTGAACATCTGCTGATTGTTTCTGGACAGGGAATTATGGGGAGAGCGGAATGGATGCTTTCAAAGAGCTGGCTGCCCAGGAAGGCCTCTGCATCGCCCATTCAGACAAAATCTATAGCAATGCTGGGGAAAAGAGCTTTGACCGACTTCTGCGCAAGCTCCGGGAGAGGCTTCCCAAAGCCAGAGTGGTGGTCTGCTTCTGCGAAGGCATGACGGTCCGAGGCCTCCTGAGTGCCATGAGGCGCCTGGGCGTCGTGGGAGAGTTCTCACTCATTGGAAGGTAAATCTCAATCTCTCTCTCTCTCACACACACACACACACACACTTTGGCCCACATATGCTTGTTCTCACAAATCTGGATTCCCTGACTTCAAAGAGGGTAAGATGTGCTCTACTGGGCTGAACCTTAACTCTGGATCATGGAGAGTGGGGCTATCATCATTTTCCTGCTAGACAAGAGCAGGGCAGTCCATGACAAGACGATGAGACTACTTCAGAAAAAGGTGGGAAGTTGTTGCTGTTTTGTTCTGAAGAATTATTCTTTTCATATGCTTTGGGCCCCTTCCAATCCTCCGACCCTCAAACCACACACATGCTTGTCTTCACACTTCCTAAACATAAGAATCTTAATGGAGTATTGCTGGATGGAGGGTAGCAGTGAAGATGGAAATATATAGTAAGATACAAAATTTAAAGGGCTGGCTAAATGCAAGTGAAAATATGCAGCTGAGCTGTAGATCTTAATAATGTGCTCTTTTACACACATGGGATGGCTGAGGGATGCTTTCAGCATGTGACTCCTGAAATAGCAGGCAGTGGCTTCCAAGACCTCTGCTCTTCTTTCTAGATCATATGTACTTGTGTGGGAATAGATTTTCAGTATCATTGTATCTTTCGTAGGGTTTTTGATGTAACAGGTATCTTGTTTAATTTGCCTACTTATAATATTGCACAAAGGAACTGCTAAATTTTTCCAAGGAACCTACTGAGTTTACCTAAATGAAAGCCTCCACTGATCCCTGACTTTGTCATACTCATCTTCCAGATTGCTTTTTCTCTTTCCATCTCCTCTATTGGCTAGAATAAAATCTATACCTCACCTGTTGAAATACCTCAAACCCTGGCTCTCTTCTCTAGGAAGCTAAGTAGTAATGGTATGGACATCCTCTCCAGACTTTTCCCTCTGTCCTTGAACTTGTGGTTATGACTGCAGTAATAGTAGCACTAATCTCATCATCATCTGGTACTGGAGGTATAGGACACTTCAAAGACTTTAGAGAAGAAGGCAGGATATAAATACAACTAAAAAAATAAAGAAACGAAGAAGTACTCTCTCATGAGGAGATATGGAATCAAGATCAAAATATAATTCAAGATTAAGAAAATTACTGAATTTGAGTATAATTGGCACACTGTCACAAAATGTCATTTTGGCTTCTTCAACGTGATGCAGTTGTGTGAGGCAACTTAAGAAAGCAAGTCTTAAAAACAAGTATTTTAAAAAGGAATATTATTTCCTTTATGAGTGAAAAGGAGGTAAGCAGCATTGTTGACGTGTTATGCAGCATAAGGTTGGTAATATATGTACCAGGACAGGTGGCCTGCAGATATTCAGCCCTTTTTATTAGTTTTGTAAAATGACTGCTTTTATGAAGGGTAATTGTTTTAAAAATATTCTCATGTTTACCATTTTCAAAAGAACAATTGTCTGTGTTTTCAGAATTCATTCTCTTTAATATCCATAAAGACACTACCTACCTGGATTCTGGAGAGCTTAAAGAGATGTGGCAAATATGTGAGCTTTGGGATATACAGACTGCCTAATTGTGAAATATAATTATACAAATGTTGCAGTGAGTATTTGGAGTGTAAAGGATTCATTCCATCATCATTATTTAAATATTGAACGAAGATGGCAATGTAAACTTCCTTCTCTGGCTCTTGCCTACCTGCAATACAGCTGAGCTCATACAAGTATTTGAGTCTCACATATGCTTGCTTATGAAGAGGTCAGCTACATGTGATATCTACCTCTTTTATTCCTCTTTCTCTCTGCCCTACCTCTGCTGGGTCCTGCTGACACATTCTAGGGAACTGTCATAACAGAGAACACCTGAACTTCTGAGGATGCTCTTCCCCGTGCCAGTGGTTATTGCCAGTGACCCATGGAGCCCTTGAGATGCCAAAGCTATGCCCCACTTGCTGCTTCTCTGCCTTTCTGGGCTATATTCTTCGAGGGTCTATCAGAGTGGTATTGGCTGTTGCTCTCATATCTTAGAGGATTTGGAGAAAAATGGCCTTTTCTTATTCTTGGTTCATAGTTATCTCCCTTCCCTGGGAGAGAGATCAGTTCAGATATGAGTCCATAGGGAGCTAAACAGGGAACCAAGCCAAGTAGTAACACTACACTGTACCTAGAATTAGCTTTCCCTTCAGATGTTTGATTCTCCCACTTTCTGAGGGATAAATTCTATCCCAAACTCTCCTCTGTCCCTCATGGCAATGGACATTTGGTGGGCTTGATTCTCTTCTCATTTCTGCAGGCATGTCCAGAAGGGTTTTAGTTTAACATCAAGTTGCAACTTCTAGCTACATATGCAGTGTCGTCAAATATATCTCCCTCCTACTTGAAGGGGTTTCATTTACTAAATGATGATAAACTCTTTTGAGGTCAGGAGCCATTGTTTGGTTTCTTTCACAGCACATGGTATGATTCTGGCTGCTGCCAGATTTCCAAGAGGGCATTGTATAGGTGGTGATGGACCTCTTTTCATAGAAGTGAAGATAAGTAAGTCGTGGTTTAGATTGCAGCAAAAGACACTTAATTAAAAAAATTAGAACTTCCTGAATGAAGATTTATATTCCCTTGCCTCCATGACTCCTCTTTTCTCTCACACTTCACATGAACATAAAAGGAAATGTTGTTGGTGCCACCATCCAAACATATCCAGACTTTGACAACTTATTGCCGTTCTTGTTGCTGCCATCCTGGTCCAGGGCACCATTGTCGCTCACCTGGGTTATTGTGATATCCTCCTAATTGACCCTTGCCACGTTCCCCCCCTCCGCTGCCCCATCATCTATTCTTAAGGCAAAGTGATCTTTTAAAAATTTAAGTCAGGTAATGTCACTCTTTATGTGCTCAATACCTCAAAATGGCTTACCATTTTTCTCATAATGAAGTCTTACCATGGCCTTAAAATCCCGCTTCTGTTGTTGGGGCTAAGTTTTTCATAATGGCATAATAAACTATAATAACAGAAATAGAATTTTTAAATAGGACGTTCTCAAAGATAATAAAAACATTCTATATTTAATGAATGTAGGGTAATGGAAAAACCAAACAAAAAGCTATATGGGCTGAGAGTTCTGGCTCTGGCACAGAGTAATCATGTGATCTTGTTTAAGTCACTTTTTGTCTCTGAGTCTGTTTTTTTCTACAAAAATTATCAACCTATGACAAAACTTGACAACCTTCTACAAAAATTATCAACCTATGACAAAACTATGATCAACAGGAACATATTTATCAATTCATTTTTTCTAAAGTTATTCATGAATTTATATTAATCCATTTACATTTTCTTACCAACCACTTTATTAAAACCAGGAGAATATGTTGAATACTGCTGGTCAGTATTAGTGTCTTAATGTGGCCATGGAATGTAGCCAGCAGACCCACAGGAAAAGCAAACCTTCGACTGTGCACAAATTGGCAGAACATTGTCACCAAGTAAGTTAACCAAACACAAATTAGTCATTATGCAAAAAGAAAGTTCCATCTTAGTTCTATGAAATTGCTTCTTTTGACATGATTCTCAGAATTGTGCTCACCATATCTATAATTATAATTTTAATGATGATAGTGATGATAATGAGCACATTTGTTTGGACCTTCCTATATGCCAGGCACTGTTCTGAGCACTTTGTATACATTAACTTATCATAACAGTATTATGAGAAAGGTGCTAATATTATTCCCACTTTGATGTATAGAGAAGTAAAGAAGTTGTCAAAAGTGCTGTAAAGCCAGAGATGGGATTTGAACCTAGGCACTTTGGTTTCAGAATTCATGCTCTTAATCACTAAGTTATACTGTGTCAAGCTGTGATTGTTTTACTTAAGAGATACTAGCATTCCCCTTAGTTTCCTTTCAGTTTGCTCTCTCCTCTAGAGATCTTTCTTATTGTTTAGATTCACCTTCTTTGGGAAAGTCAACTGAAGTATCTCTGTAAGAAAGGTTTATATTTTTAATTATTCTCTATTTCTTTGAATCCATTTTCTCTCCTAGTATTAAAGTTTTAAATGATAATTCAATAAAGTTGCTATTCTTTTCAAGCTGATTATTTTTTATCATAACATGAGATTCCACAGTCTTATTCTCTTTGCATATAGTCTGTATCTATGGAACTATACTTATATAGAAGCCAATTTGGAATAAGTGTGTGATATTTCTCTGAAATCTTAAGTTTTATTTATTAAAATTGTAATTGTTAACTGATGAATTTGTTCTAATTTTTATGTTGTTCCTTTATTTGAAGAAAGTGAAAGTGAGCATAGTTTATGTGTTTGAGCACATAATAAGAGCTACCATTTATTGAGTGTTTGGCTATTAATATTTGATATCTCCAGTCTTAACAGCAGCCCTGAAACGTTGATTTGGAAGGTAGAGAAGTTAAACAACCATTCCAAATTCCTAAATTTATTAAGTGGTAGAGATAAAATTCGAGCTTACTACTATACCATAAGATCATACAGATACCTAAATATCAAATTGTAACCTCCTCAAAGTTGAACAGGTTTTATGTGCTTATTGATTTTCCCATCATGCCCAACAGTATTTGGGTGTCGTAAATATTCAATAATTTTGTCAGAAAGCCTGGGGAGTCATAGAGCAGCTGGTTTCATTTTGTGGTCCTTGATTTTCCTTTCACATTCCAGGATCAGTAAGTTTTACCTAGCATGGTAAAGTTTGATGTTCATCAGTCAGCCTCTACCTCTAGGATTCATCTGTAAAATTAGAACTCATTTTGTTTGCCTCTCAGGTTGTTGTATTTTTCTAATTATAAAATGCCTACTTGCCTATTAAACTGTAGCTGAGTGTCAGTGGTAGATCTCCTGTGGGGACCTAACAACACACTCTTCTCAGAGGGTGAATGAGAGCTTTCTGGCTTTAGTCCTATGCCAGGTTTTGACATTATCCACCCTGTTTTCCTCATCTTGGGAAGCCCTGAACAGCAGGCTTATATTCTATCTTGTTAGGAGCCTTTGGTTAAATATCTTGGGTATGCCATATTTGACTGTATATTTCCTAGCCCTCTTTATTTGGATTATGAACTCATCTAAATTTCTCCACTATACAATAGAAACATCCAATAAAGACCAGGAAGTCAATAACCTTTCATTTTGCCCCCTCTCCCTACTATATCCTGGCCAATCAAACTATAAGTGTAGGGTCCTTACATTTCAAATGCCTGTCCCTTATTGCTGTGTGCTGTTTAATCTGTCATCTCTCCCAACTCTTATCTTCTAACCCACTAGACCCACTTTCCATTATCTGTCACTGCAGAGAAATTCCTTCTAAAACTTGATCCATGAAAACACTGACACCATGGTTTTTGAGTTGAAAGCACAACAAACAACATTAAGCACATATTTTTAAAAATGGCTGAAAAGGAGCAATTGCTTTATCTGGAAAGAGGCTACAGTTTCATTTTAAAACAAAGGAAATACCTGTTTTTTGTTTCTTGTTTTTTACAAGGCAATGTTTTTGTCTTTCTTCCAAGAATACATATTTGGAAAAGTTACCTTTATACCCTTGAACAAGATGATATACCATGGTATTATATTTCACACACTTTTTTTTTTAATGAAAAATGAATTATTTTAGATCCCATCTTTCCATTATGGAAAAAAATCGGGAAAATATCTAAAGTTTTCAGCCTTCAAACAAAATTGTAAAGGTTATATATTATAAAGTAAATGTGGACTTTCAGTGAAGCGTGACCTCCACCAAAATGGATTATAATCAAGAGGCTGGCAAAGCTGATGAACATTTTCTGATGCATGATGGTCCGACTTAACAGATACATAACCTGGCCTTCTCTAGGTTCCCAAGGGCAGAGAATGATTGCTAACCTACTGACAGGCAGTCCCTTCTCCACAGGCAGATTAATGAGAGCTTTGTGGAAGATTACACTGTTAGAAAAAGACTGAAAAATGTGTTCTAGGGAAGGAGAGGAGATTTAGTCTAGAGTACTCTGGAGAATAAACACTATTTGTAGGATACTGACAAGTATTTTGAGCATAGATCTCAGCCACAGAAATGTTCAGGATTTTCACAATAATTGGGTGGCTGATTTGTATTTTAATGATTAACTCTTCTTTACACCAATACCTATTTCCATGTTTCAGATAATGGACATCTGAAAACTGAAAGACTATTATCTTGGTCTCTACTTGCCTTTACGGTACTAGAAACACGGAAAGGTGTTGGGTGCCCTCTGTATTTATAAGGCACTGGCTCAATTTGAATGGATGAAAAAGGAAGTCACTATGATTTAGTCTAGTTTGTGTTTGAGGCTGATTGAAGACAATAGGGAATTTATCTTAATACAATTTTTGTAGTTCCTATGATAGTCTATTTGCAACCTGACTGTACAACAGAAGCAGCAGGGGCACTTATAAATGCAGATTCTTGGATCTCACCCCAGACCATCAATAGAATTTCTTGGTGAAGGACTTTGGATCTTCTTTTTTTAAAGACTGAAGATGAGTTAAGTTTCAGAACCACTACCCTCTCATGCCTACATCTGTGCTTTGCACCCAGGTGGCATTCACTATGAATGAATTGCTTTCAGGACATATTTGAAAGGAAAAATGAAATGAATTTTAATTCTACTGCCTGTTATTCTGCCACTTTAGCTCTGTTTTTTTTTTTTAATTCTTAAAATGTATTTGCCTTCAAGATTTTCTTTCAAAAGTAAAGATATATCTGAGAGTAGTAAATAATATTAACAGTAGTACTGTTAGTAATAGTAATAAACACTATTTGCAGCTCTGTTATTTCTTGTATTTCTGTCCTCTCCTGATGCCCAAAATGGCCTGTTGACCTGCCCTGTGAAAGCATAATCATGTCCTAGTTTTCTGACTAATCAAGATGCAGAGTAGGAAGCATTTAAACATGTGGCAAATCAGTCCAGTCATCTCTGAGTGTAGGGTTGCCCGGGGCTAAACAATGAACTACTGTTTCTTGCTAATTGTGGAATTGGGATCTGATGACTGAGTTGCTCATCAGCTGCTTGTCTCTCTATATCATAAACCATAAAAACATCAGTTCCTGGGCTCCACCTTCTTCAGATTCTAATTCAGTATGTTTGGGAATGGATCGAAGAGTATATACATTTCAAATCAGCATTATTGAAACTCACCAATTTTAAGTGTTTCATTTGATGAGTTTTGGTAACCCTATATAGTAATGTAAGCACCATAACTATATGAATCATGAAATAGAATATTTCCATTACAGCAAAACATTCCCTAATGTCCTTTGGCTAGCATTCCTCTCCAACCTCTGGACACAGGCAACAACTGATCTGCTTTCTGTCATTTACACTTTTGCCTTTTCTAGAATGTTGTATAGAGGAAATCATATAGAATGTAGTCCTTTATGTTTGACTTCTTTTAATTGGCAAAGTGTTTTTAGATACACCCATGCAGTGGTACATATTAGTAGCTTCTTTATTGCTGAGTAGCATTCTATGGCATGGATATGCTTCAGTTTGCTTATCCATTCTCCTGTTGATGAACATTTGGGTCATTTCCAGTTTTGAATTTAACGTAATTTAGCTTCTTTATAAGAAACTGCCAAATTATTTTCTGAAGTGGCTGTACAGTTTTGCAGTTCCACCAGTGGTGTATGAAAGTTCTAATTCCTTTACATCTTCACCAAAATAGTATTGTCAGTCTTTTTACTTTTAGCTATTCTGGTGGGTGGGCAGTGGCATCTTGTTGTGGTTTTAATTTGCATTTTCATAATGACTAATAATGTTGAATATTTTTATGTGCTTATTTGCCATTTTAATATCTTTTTTGGTGAAATCTTTTGTAGACGTATATGTTCATCTTGTTATCAGGTTGTTAGTCTTATTATGAAGTTGTAAAAGTTCTTTATAATTTCTGGACCCAAATCATTTATAATATACATATTTTCTCTTAGTATGTCTGAAAATTTGATTTTGTTAACAGGATCGTTGGGTGATAGAATGGTTTAAATTTTGAAAGTCCAGTTATCAGTTTCTTCTTTTATGACATGTTCATTGTGTTCTATCAAAGATAGCTTTACCTACTCCAACATCACAAACATTTTTGTAGAAGTTTTATAGTGTTTCCTTCTATATTTAGATATATGATTAAATGATATATTTGGAGTTAATTTTCATACATGTTATGAGATAAGGGTGAATACTCTTTTTTTGACCTAAAAATATCCAGTTGTTCCAGAACCGTTTTGTTGAAAGGATTATCATTTCTCCATTAAAATAGCCTACCATTTGTTAAAAACAATAGTGTATATATGCATGTATATTAATTGAATATTTTTAGCATTCCATTTTATCTTTATCTTTGACTTACTAGCTATGATTCTTTATTATTTTATGAATAGTTGATATGGGGTTTGTAATATATTTAAGTTATTAATGTCCACATTCCCAGAATATTATACCATATTACATATAGTATAAGAACTTTATAGCATTTCTATTTGTCCCTCTTGATGTATGTTCTATTGTTATATATTTTACTTCTAATTCTGTTATAAAGTGTAAAATACACTATTATTTTTGCTTAGTCAATTATCTTTTTAAGAAACTAAAAATGAGAAAAAAATTACTTTCTATAATTAACTATATAATTACTTTTTCATTCCTTTGTGTAAATCCACATTTTCTTCAGCATTATTTTCCTTCTCTCTGAAGAATTTCTTTTAACGTTGCTTGTGAGGCTGGTCTGCTGAAATAAATTTTCTTCACCTTTTTGTCTGTAATGTTTTTATTTTACCTTAATTAAAAAAAAATTTACCTGGTATAGAATTCTAGGTTGATTGTTGCTGTTTTTTACTTCCAATATTTGAGATATTAATCAATTATATTTTTTTGACTTCCGTAGCATCTGATGAAAAATCTGCTGTAATTCTTTGTTCCTTGAATGCGTATTTTTAATCTCTGATTGTTTTAAGCATGTCTTTTTATCACAAATTTTCAGCAATTTGATTATAAGCCTTGATGTGTTTCATAGTTTTTTCAAATCAAAATTGGAAAATAATTGGCTATTATTTCCTCAAATATTATTTTTACCTATGCCTTTCTTTTCTTTCTATCTTGGGCTCCAGTTATATGTATGTTTGATTGCTTGATATTTTTCTACAGGAAAATTATATGTCTTTCTTTTTTCACTTCTCTTTTTTTGCTTCATTTTCTACAATTTCTATTGCTATGACTGAGTACACAGATTTTTCTTTTTGGCCGTGTCTAATCTGTTCTTAATCACATCAAGTGCATTTTTTATTTCAGAGATTGTGCTTTTCATCTTCTAAACTCATTTCATTATAATTAAGAGCATTTTTGTGTGACTTCAGTCCTTTTACATTTATTAAGGCTTGTTTTATTGCGTAGCATATGCTATTCCCTGGAGAATATTCCAAGTGCATGTAAGGGGGATTTGTATTCTATTGTTGTTGGACTGAAGGTTCCATAAATGCCTGTTAGGTCTAGTTTCTTCATATTATTGTTAAAGTCTTCTATTTCCTATTGATATTCTGTCTAGTTGTATCCATTATGAAAAATGGGATGTTGAAGTCTCCAAATATTATTGTTGAATTGTCTTTTTCTCCCTTTAACTTAGTTTTTGTTTCATGTATTTTGAGTTTCTCTTGCTAGGTGTATGTATGTTTCTAATAGCTGTATTTTCCTGATACACTGATGCTTTTATCATTAGAAGATATTACTCTTTATATCAAGTGACTCTTTGTTTTAAAGCTTACGTTTTTCCTGATAAGCATATAGCTACTCCTGCCTTTTAATGATTCCTGTTTACATTGTATATCTCTTTCCATCCTTTCATTTTCAACATATTTGTATTGTGTATAAAATATATCCTGTAGACAGCATGTAGTTGATCTTACTTTTTAAAATCTAGACTTATTACCTCTACCTTTTGATTATATTGTTTAATCCTTTCACATATAATGTAATTATTGATGTAGTTGGAGTAACATCTACCATTTTATATTTTGTTTCCCAATGTTTCGTGTCTTTTTGTTCCTCTGTTGCTCCTTTAATAATTTTTTCACTATATTTTTAAAAATTATTTTCTTAGTGGTTGTTCTAGGGCTTACCATATAATCTTAACTTACGAGTCCACTTCAAATTGATGCTAACCTAATTTCAGTGAGATATATAAATGTTACTTTTATATAGCTCTATTTCCTTTTTCTTCTTTTTGTGCTATTGTTACACATTACATTTATAAATATTAAAAACTTAGTAATGCATTGTCATAATTATTGCTTTATAAGTTATGCCTATTATAGAACCTGACATGAGAAAAGAGAGTAAGGATATATTCGTTGGGATTTTTATATTTGCCATTTGATTTACCATTTCAGATTCTCTACATTTTTTTTTTCCTATGGTTGCAAGTTACCTCCTGGTGTCATTTATATACCAGGTACAACTTTGTTCCTACCCACCACTTTTGTGCTGTTGTCAAATAAACCCCATTTCCCTGTGTTATAGGTCCCCAAATAAAATTACATGCATATTCTTTTATACAATTGCTTTTAAATCACTGAAGTAGAGAAAGAAGAAGAAATATGCATTTATACTATTTTTTATAATTACTTAACTACCTTTACCTATGCAGTGTGTGTGTGTGTGTGTGTGTGTGTGTGTGTGTGTGTGTTTGAATTTCTGTCTTGGGTAACTTGCTTTAAGCCTAAATTATTTCCTTTAATATTTATTTTATTTATTTTGGTGGGGGGGTACGTCCTCTAGGAATGAATTTACTCAGTGTTTGCTTATCTGGGAGTATCTTTATTTCACTTTCATTTTTGAAAAACGGTTTTGCTGGATATAAGATTTTTAGTCAACAGCTTCTTATTTCAGCACTTTGGATATGTCACCCAACTGCCTTTTGGCCACCATTATTTTTCATATGAGCTCATTTCTTGTTCTGACCAGAGGAGGTGAAAGTGTTGGGAAGGGAGGTGTTCCAGTGTGAAGATTCTTTCTACTGGAAAGACCTTAACTCTTGGTAACCCTAATCCTGTCCCATTTCTCTTTATTATAATTTTGATGGATAGTAAAAATAATTGAGGATTATTGCTTTAACTATTCTAGAGAGTAAAAATCAATAACCTCTTCTACTGAATGATTATTCCAGAGTTTTAACTATATACTGTGGAAGGCTGACATTTGCACAAAAGAAATTTACACTTTTTTCCTGAGGTACTTACCCAGAGTCCTAGTTGTAGTTACAGCCAATGTCTGGTGTGTTTTCATATTTGGGAGAATTTGGATCTTTGCTTTTTATCTGGTATCTCTTAGAGATGGGCTTGGTGTCTGCATCTTTTTAAAATAACATTGAAGAATGAAAAAAAGCATGCTTTGAACATTCCTTTTTATACTTTTTTTCATAGTAATAATTTTCTTCCTGCAAAAGTATATTCCCAAGAAATTACCATAGGCAATTTTTCAAAATGTAGATGCAGCTTTAGAGATTTATGGAAATACTACCCAGTAACTAGGGAGTATGACCTAAAGGGCTTCTGGGTTTGGCATTCCTCTCTAATGAGGAGATGAGCAGGTATATTTTTTTCTTCCTTCCTCACCAAATGTAGCACATTGTATAGTTATTAAAATTCACTCTAGTCAATTCCTTTAAGGATTGCAAACCTAGCTAAAAACTCAAGGGAGCCAGAATTGCAAAAAATGTCTCAGTAACAAAGTACAGGCACACCTCATTTTAATGCATTTCACTTTATTATACTTCACAGATACTCCATTTTTTATAAATTCAAGGTTTGTGGCAGCCTTGCAACGAGCAAGTCTGTCACATCATTTTCCAATAGCATTTGCTCACTTCATATCTCTGTGTCATATTTTGGTAATTCTCATAATATTTCAAACTTTTATCATTATATTTGTTATGGTGATCTGCAATCAGTAGTCTTTGATGTTACTACTGTCATTGTTTGGGGGCACTGCAAACCACATATATATAAGAGCAAACTTAATTGATAAATGTATGTATTCTGACTGCTCACTGACCAACCATTCTCCTCTCTTGCTCCTTCTCCTCAGGCCTCCCTATTGCCTGAGGCACAGGGAATAGGGCTTAGTATTGAAAATTAAGCCAATTAGGAACCCTATAATGGCCTACAAGTGTTTAAGCAAGTGGACTCTTACTTTCAATCAAAAGCTAGAAATGATTAAGCTTAGTGAGCATGTCAAAAGCTGAGATAGGCCAAACGCTTGGCCTCTTGTGTCAAACAGCAAAGTTGTGAATGCAAAGTAAAAATTCCTAAAGGAAATTAAAAATGTTAATTCCATGAACATACAAATAATAAGAAAGTGAAGCAGCCCTATTGCTGATATGGAGAATGTTTTAGTGGTCCGGATAGAAGATCAAACGAGCTATAACATTCCCTTAGGCCTAAACCAGAGGAAGGCCCTAACTCTCTTCAAATCTATGAAGGCTTAGCAGGTGGCAAAACTGCAGAAGAAAAGTTTGAAGCTAGCAGAGGTAGGTTCATGAGGTTTAAGGAAAGTCATCTCCATCATAAGAGTGCAAGGTGAAGCAGTAAGTGCTGATGTAGAAGCTGCAGCAAGTTCTCCAGAAGATCCAGCTAAGATAGCAATGAAGGTTGCTACACTAAACAACAGATTTTCAATGTAGATGAAACAGCCTTCTATTGGAAGAAGATGCCATCTAGGACTTTCATAGCTAGAGAGAAGTCAATGCCTGGCTTCAAAGCTTCAAAGGACAAACTGACTCTCTTATTAGGGGCTAATGTAGTTGGTGACTTGAAGTTGAAGCCAAGGCTCATTTATTATTCTGAAAATCCTAGGGCCCTTAAGAACTACACTAAATCTACTCTGCCTGTGCTCTGTAAATGAACAGCAAAGCCTGGATGACAGCATATCTGTTTACAACATGGTTTACTGAATACTTTAAGCCTAACGTTGAGACCTACTGCTCAGAAAAAAAGACTTATTTCAAAATAGTACTGCTTACTGATAATGCACCTGGTCACCCAAGAGCTCTGTTGGAGATGTACAATGAGATTGATGTTGTTTTCATGCCTGCTAAGAAACATCCATTCTGCGGCCCATGGATAAAAGGAGTAATTCAACTTTCAAGTCTTATTATTTAAGAAATACATATTTGTAGATTTTGGATACTAGCCCTTTATCTGATATGTCATTTGCAAATATCTTCTCCCATTCTGTCAGTTGTCTTTTGATTTTGTTGACTGTTTCTTTTGCTGTGCAAAAGCTTTTTATCTTGATGAAGTCCCAATAGTTCATTTTTGCCCTTGCTTCCCTTGCCTTTGGCGATGTTTCTAGGAAGAAGTTGCTGCGGCTGAGGTCGAAGAGGTTGCTGCCTGTGTTCTCCTTTAGGATTTTGATGGACTCCTGTCTCACATTTAGATCTTTCAACTATTTTGAGTCTATTTTTGTGTGCGGTGTAAGGAAATGGTCCAGTTTCATTCTTCTGCATGTAGCTGTCCAATTTTCCCAACACCATTTGTTGAAGAGACTGTCTTTTTTCCATTGGACATTCTTTCCTGCTTTGTCGAAGATTAGTTGACCATAGAGTTGAGGGAATTATTAAACTCAACACCCAAAAAACAAATGATCCAATCAAGAAATGGGCAGAAGACATGAACAGACGTTTCTACAAAGAAGATATCCAAATGGCCAACAGACACATGAAAAAGTGCTCAGCATCACTCAGCATCAGGGAAATCCAAATCAAAACCTCAATGAGATACCACCTCACACCAGTCAGAATGGCTAAAATGAACAAGTCAGGAAACGACAGATGTTGGCAGGGATGCGGAGAAAGGGGAACCCTCCTACATGGTTGGTGGGAATGCAAGCTGGTGCAGCCACTCTGGGAAACAGTATGGAGGTTCCTCAAAAAGTTGAAAATAGAGCTACCCTATGACCCAGCAATTGAACTACTTGGTATTTACCCCAAAGATACAAATGTAGGGATCCGAAGGGGTACATGCACCCCAATGTTTATAGCAGCAATGTCCACAATAGCCAAACTGTGGAAAGAGCCAAGATGTCCATCGACAGATGAATGGATAAAGAAGATTTGGTATGTATATACAGTGGAATATTATGCAGCCACCAAAGGAATGAAAGCTTGGCATTTGCAACGATGTGGATGGAACTGGAGGGTATTATGCTGAGCGAAATAAGTCAATCAGAGAAAGACATGTATCATATGACCTCACTGATATGAGGAATTCTTAATCTCAGGAAACAAACTGAGGGTTGCTGGAGTGGTGGGAGATGGGAGGGATGGGGTGGCTGGGTGGTAGACATTGGGGAGGGTATGTGCTATGGTGAGTGCTGTGAATTTTGTAAGACTGTTGAATCACAGACAATTTGTTTCAGTACCTCTGAAACAAATAATACATTAGATGTTAAAAAAAAAGAAGAAGAAGATAGCAGGAGGGGAAGAATGAAGGGGGGAAATCGGAGGGGGAGATGAACCATGAGAGACTATGGACTCTGAGAAACAAATGGAGGGTTCTAGAAGGGAGGGGGGTGGGGGAATGGGTTAGCCTGGTGATGGGTATTAAAGAGAGCACGTATTGAATGGAGCACTGGGTGTTATACGCAAACAATGAATCATGGAACACTACATCAAAAACTAATGATGTAATGTATGGTGATTAACATAACATAATAATAAAAAATTAAATAAATAAATAATAAAATAAAAAAAAGAAATACATATTTGTAAAGGTATAGCTACCATAGTAATTCCTCTGATGAATTGGGCGAAGTAAACTGAAAGCTCTCTGAAAAGAATTCACCATTCTAGATGCCATTAAGAACATTCATGATACATCGTAAGAGTTCAAAATAGCAACATTAACAAGACTATGGAAGAAGTTGGCTCTAATGCTCGTGGATGACTTTGAGGGGTTCAAGTGGAGGAAGTAACTGCAGAAGTGGTGGAAATAGCATGAAAACAAGAAGTATAAATGGAGCCTGAAGATATGACTGAATTGCTGCAATCTCATGATAAAACTTGAATTGTTGAGGAGTTGATTCTTAAGGATAAGCAAAGAAAGTGGTTTCTTGAGATGGAATCTACTCCAGCAGAAGATGCTGAGAGGATTGTGGAAACAATAGCAAAGGATTTAGAATACCATATAAACATAGTTGATGAAGCAGTGACAGAGCTTGTGAGGATTAACTCCAATTTTGAAAGAAGTTCTAATGTGAGTAAAACAGCACAGCATGCTACAGAGAAATCATTCATGAAGGAAGAGTCAATCAATGTGGCAAACCTCATTGTCTTCTTATTTTAAGAAATTGCCACAGCCACCCCAACCCTCAGGAACCACCACTCTGATCAGTCAGAAGCCATCAACATCAAGGCAAGATCTTCCACCAGCAAAAAGATTGTGACTTGCTGAGAGCTCAGATGGTGGGTAGCATTTTTTAGTAATAAAGTGTTTTTAAATTAAGGTATATACATTGTTTTTTTTAGACATAATGCTATTGGCACACTTAATAGACTCCAGTATTGTATAAACATAACTTTTATATGCACTGGGAAACCAAAAAATTCATTTGACTTGCTTTATTACAATATTCACTTGATTGAAGTGGTCTAGGACTGAACTCACAATATCTCCAAGGTGTATTAAAGAAGAGTAGCTTGCCTGCATGTTTTGCCAAAGTAGAATATTGAAAATTATTAAATCAATTTACTGATTTTTGCCACTACATCCTATTGGAAAAATTTACATTGATTGTTATGAAATCACTTAATGAAGCTTACAATTTCAAAAGGATAACACAGAGTTTATTAACTACACTTCAGGTTATTAAATTAGTGGTGTTTATACCTGTAACGTCTAGGCTTTATGTGTTGAGTTTTCTGTGAAGAAAGAAAGGTGTTTGCTGAGCTTGACTTTCTTTTGAGGGAGACTTGTGGAATGCTAAATGTTCATCTATCCAACATCTTATTTTCTCAAAGCCCAACTTGGTGGGAATATGCTTCCAAAGTCACTCACTTGGCTGTTGCCAGATCTCAGGCTCTTGCTGTCTGTTTGCTGGAGATGGTTTCTTGCCACATGGACCTCTCCATGGGGCAGTTCACAGGACATCTGGCTTCTCTAGATCAAGAGTGAGAAACAGTAACACAGAACGAGAGAGAGAGAGAGAAAGAGAAAAAGAGAAAGAAAGAGAGAGAGATGGACGTAGTGATGGTCTGTTTGTAACCTAATCATGGAAGTGATATCCCATTACTTTTGCCATATTCTGTTCATTAGAAGCATATCACTAGGTCCAGTGCCTCAAGGGGAGGGAATTGTATGAGAAAATGAACACCAGAATGTAAAACTATCTTAGAAGCTGTCTATTACAGAACCACAGTACTTGCATTTGTAGCTCACCTTTTTTAAATAAGAGTTTGGCTCTTAGTCATGTTATGGTCTTGTTTTTAAAGGTACTATGATAATAAGGTTAAAGCAAGAATCACAATGAAACTTTTGCACTGCTACCATTAAAGGACATAAGTACCCTCTGCTAGCATTGTTATCACTTGAGTTTTTTGAAAATTTTAGAAGACACTTATTGCAATCTCTACTTTTTTCTAAATGTCATCCATTTAAAAAGCTTTGGGATTTGTGGAACATAAGGAATAGCATGGAGGACATTAGGAGAAGGAAAGGAAAAATGAAGGGAGGGATTCAGAGGGAGGGACAAACCATGAGAGACTATGGACTCTGAGAAACAAACTGAGGGTTTTAGAGGGGTAGGCGGTGGGGGGATGGGTTAGTCTGGTGGTGGGTATTAAAGAGGGCAACGTATTGAATGGAGCCCTGGGTGTTATATGCAAACACTGAATCATGGAACACTAACTACATCAAAAGCTAATGATGTACTGTATGGTGACTAACATAACACAATTTAAAAAAAATTAAAAAAAAATAAAAAGCTTTGGGAAGGCCTGTCACCACGTGTCTTGATATACCTACATACATGATGTTTCTTGGCTAGATTTTTTTTTTATATTATCCTTAAGACCTTGAGGAGGACAGTAGGTTAAAAACAGGAACATTTTACTTTATAGAAGTTGGTTTGACTTTGTAAGTATTCCTTTAAAATGATAAATAATAAAAATAAAACAACATAATACAAATAAGTACAAATGCAGAATCCATTTCATAAGTCCAAAATATTTTCTTCTGGTTCATTAGATTTTTTTAATCACAAACTGGAATTTTCAATTCTTCATGTACAATTTCTGTGAAAAGGAAAATAATATGTGAATGGTATATCCTCCTAATGACATAAGAAAGGGCTAATGTCTTCCTTAAAGATAATATGGGTTATATTAAGCTTTGGAAATATACTGCTATATTTTACAAAACATACTGTAACATTTGGCTTAAGTACATGTATATGTTATAACAGCATTGTGGATTTGGGAAAACCTCTAAACCTCTTTCCTCACTTTTAAAAGAGACAAATACTGGTACTAAACATGGTACCCATCTTTTAAGTTATCTTGTTGATTAAATGATAAGATATAACCATGATAAGGATAAGACCTTTGTCTAGCTCATTGCTGAATTTCTAGTACTGCTATAACAATGCCTGAAACTTAGTAGGTATTCAGTACACACTTGAGGGGCATCTGGGTGGCTCAGTCGGTTAAGTGTCTGACTCTTGGTTTCAACTCAGGTGATGATCTCAGGGTCATGGATTGAGCCCTGCATCTGGCTCCGTGCTCAGTGGGGAGTCTGCTTGAGATTCTGTCTCTTCTTCTCTCTTTGCCCCTCCCCCTGCTCTCTGTCTCTCTCTAAAATAAATACATAAATCTTTAAAAAATACATACTTGACGTTAGGTAAGTCCAGTTTAGTCCCTGACACATAGTAAACACTTAATAAATGTTGGCAGTTATGATTATTCAGTAAGATATGTTTCTCTAAAGTGAGAATCTTTTAACTGGAAATAGTCAAGCAGAAATTACAGAACCACCTCTCAGGAACTACAAGAGATTACTATATTAGAGGATCTATTGGTCTGCATGATTTTAAGTCATGATATGTTGTAATTACTCTTTTAGAGTTGATGGATCAATAGGCTCACCTTCATTTTGAGTATTAAAAAGCATATATAGTTTTAATGTCTCCTCATGGACTTCTCCAGTCAACTGGGGTGAGGAAATCAGTACTGAAGACTCAGAGATACTGATTTACTAAAATTTTGGTTTAGATCACTTAGATCTATCTCCTGTAGAATCAACAGTTCAAAAATACTTGAAAACAAAAAATTTATAAGTTTCCCTTCAAGATAAATTAAATATTACAGTTCTTTCATGTTTCCCAAGCAAGAAGGAGACTGTATCTATTATATAGCAAGATAATTAGTTGTTTTAGTAAATTCTTAGAAAAGATAATTAAATCTTTTAACTAACTTATGTCTCTAAATTGATCAGTGAATTACATCAAATAATTATTCTAATAGAATAGTTTTTGACTAGCAGCCATAAGAATCAGAAATAGTTGGATTATAACCCCAGCTTCCATATTCATTGCTAAGAGACCTTGAGTAAGTTCTGTAACCTTTCTACAAAGTGGCACCAATACCAGTACCCTCCACATAGGGCTATTGCAACCTTGAATGGAGATAATAGAATTTAAATGTTTAATGAATTTCCCTGCATGTCATTAAACTAATACATGATAGCTATAAATTTTAGTCATATTGTTGAACAGACTTAGTCTGAGCTTTCTTTTCTTCTTAAAGCATTAGGTATTTGGCTTTTCTTCTTAAAGCATTAGGTATTTGGCTTCAAGTCTGTATATTATTTTCCCAACACAGCACCAGGAGAGGAAGCAACAACGTAAGTGATCCCTCTATGTCTGACCTTTAGAGCATTGTTCCAACAAATGATTTCCTAATCCCAACCTGGTGGAGTAACAAGAGTTGACATGTATTCCCAGTGTGACTTTCTCTGACAACTCAGCAGGCTAGAATAGAATAGGCTGAGTCACTTTTTAAACTTAAAAATTTTAGATTCTCTTCATTTTCTTTCTACTTGATATGTTCTGAAATAGTTTGCGCAAGTTGAATGTCTTCTCTTTCCTCTAGGATACTATGAAATGTGTATTTAAAAGATCTAGCTCTGTTATTTTCTATAATTCTCAATGTATGTATATTTTTTCATATGTTTAATGTTCCTAAATTTCTGTTTCAGAATTTTTATATCACATTAAAATCTGATATTGACATATTCTAAGCTGAATAACTTATGAGTGATATTTCGATAACAGTAAGTTAATCACTTTCTCAGTTACCATTATTTACATGGTATCTCTGCTTTCATTGGGTTGTTTTCACTGATGTTCTCACTAAACATCAGTATTTTTGAGATTTCAGTTTGGCTATTTCTAGTCCTTGTCTTGAAAAATACATTTTAAAGCAAAGTTTCAGCCAAGGAAAATGAACAACCACTTCCTCTTAGTCATGTAGGTACTGCCCCCCTATAGGTATACAGATAATTTATTTTTATAATAAGCCTATAGAACTCTTCCCTTTTGTGTATTATTTTGATAAACTTTACTTTTTAGAACAATTTTACTGTCTTTAGAACAGATTTACAGAAAAATTGCTAAGATAGTATAAGTAACCCCTATAAACAGCCCTCGATTTCCCTTAACATCTTACATTAGTATGGTACATTTTGTTACAATTAATGAATCAATATTGATACATTATTATTAACTAAAGTCCATACTTTATTCAGATTGTCTTACTTTTTACATAATGTCCATTTTCTGTAATAGGATACCACATTACATTTAGCTGTCATGTCTCCTTAGGTTTCTCTTAGTTGTCACAGTTTCTCAGACTTTCCTTAAAAGTGATGACCTTGACAGTTTTGAGGAGTATTGGTCAGATATTTTGTAGAAAGTTCTTCAACTGAGACTTGTCTGATTTTTTTTTTTTTTTCATAATTTGACTACAAGTTGTAGGTTTTGGGGAGTAAGACCACAGAGGTAAAGTACCATTTTCTTTATATTATATCAAGGGCAAATATTATCAACATGATTAATCATTGTTAATAATGACCTTGATCATCTACCTTATGTATTTAAAAAAAATAATTTGTTCATTGAATGGCCATTCTTTTCGATACTAAATGCCTATACATTGTGTTGATGTATTCATGTTTGGGACTGTCTGTTCTAGACCAAATTTTCCACTGTTTCATTAAATACATCATTCACTGGCACTGCTTAAAGTAAAGCTGAGTAAGGAGCAGCCCTGTGATTTTAATTCAAAGCCATTAGTACATCCAAGGAAGGATTCTAAACTGGGCTGGAACTATAGGAGTGAAAATGGGGGTCGAGTATATTGACTTGGAAGAGATTCCTATAAGAAATAGTGGTCAAAATCCAGACACATGGACTCTTAGTAATCTATTTTTAGATAGGAAGTGGAGTAGCAGACTACAAACTACCAGAGAATACCAATTATACAAATTGGGAGAATAGAGTGTATTGAAGAAAATGAAATCAGCACTCTTATATGCATGTACATTCTCAGGACTAACACTGGTCCCATAATCAGGATCTAAGGCAGCAAGACTAATTTCAGACCCCAGAAATATGCTGGTTTCTGTAGGCAAGACAAGGCTTAGCTAGGCTTGCAGAGAGATGACCTTGATGACCCCAGCTAAGTATTTGGAGAAGGAAAGGGCTGATTTTAGTATAGTATCAATAGATTGAACACTCTGCTCATTCATTTACATGAGAGAAAATCGAAGGATAAGATGCCCATTGTTTAAATTGTACAGTCAGTAGCATGCCTCATGTTAGAACTCAGAAACCTCAATTTTCCTATTCTTTATTCCTTTATCTTTTAAGAGTTTTTATAAATCTCTGTAAAATGTTATTTGCATTTTTGTATTATTTCTGTAGGTCATGTTTATTTTATCCAGATATTTTATTTTAACTTTTTTTTTCACATTATAGGACCACGTTATATAAGGGCTTTACTAGATTTTGTTACTGTTTATATCAGGAACTCAGTTTTCTAATTACACATTTTCATTGATGATAAAAGGGCAAAACTGACCTTTGGTCTGTTTCCATTGATTATGCAGGAGAGAAAAATAGTCTTCACTGATTTTCAAATCATAGGTTATAAAAAATTTTTTTTTTTAAAAAAATAAATTTTTTTTTTTTTTTTTTTTGCCTTTACACACAAAGCAAATCAGATCTTAGAGCCCTTGGAAGAATTAAAGTGAAGTCTATATTGTGTGGAGCGATATCAATTCCTTGCTATTTTAAGAAAGAACTAACATTTTTTGCTTTATTTTGTCCTATAGGTGTCACAACTTTAGTAATTTTCATTTTTAAAAATAAAGATGGACTGTAGCAGCCAAATATCATGAATATAAACTTTATTAAAATTGTTTTTCTGCATAGGACTTTCACTAGCTTGTTCTACTTTATTCTTTCCAGCCCAAAGCCTGGTGGTTCTTTTCACATGCTGAATTTTAGCTATAAAATTATCTAAGAAAATAGTACTACTCTAATATGTGACCTGAAGCAAAATCAACTCTCGAGTAAGAACTCACTTTCAGTGAATATTTTAAAAATTAGACCTTTCTGATTAGCTCTAGTTATAATGCCAAAATATATATAATCCTGGTCTAACTAGAAATAACCTCAAGTGATTAGATACTCAAAACCCGTAGGATTATGAGATGTAAAATTATAACAAAACATCTACTGAGGAACACTTAAGCCAAGAAAAGAATGACACTGTTTTCACTGCCCATCAACTGAAGATAATTTGCAATACACACCTCAGGTACACAAATAGATGTGTAGTGCACATGGATAACAGATAAGTTTCAGCAAGAGATTGCAGTGAATACAAAATGAGCTTAGAAGGAGGCTAGGAAACTTGAAATGTTCACACATAACTTGCCACCTCTAAAAAAAAAAAAAAAAGAAACAAAACAAAAACAAAACCCACAAACTCTCTAAGAGTAATGGTGGAAAAATGAAGTGTTTGAGGCAGTGAATAATGAAGTCTTCATGATAGCTCCAATTCACTAAACAAAATATGTCTTATGCCATCACCCTAAGTTATGACCATATTCAAGATAAATAAAAAAATTAGCTGCCAGTTTTCAAGTGAGAAAAGGAAAGAAAGAAGATGTATATCCTTTTTTTTATAATTTAAATTCAATTAGTCAACATATAGTACATAATTAGATTTTTGTGTAGTGTTCAATGATTAATTAGTTGCGTATAACACCCAGTGCTCATCACATCATGTGCGCTCCTTAATGCCCACACCCAGTTACCGTACCCCCCTCCCTTTCCACAACCCTCAGTTTGTTTCCCGGAGTCAAGAGTCTCTCATGGTTTGGCTTCCTCTCTGATTTCTTCCCATTCAGTTTTCCCTCCCTTCCCCTATAATCCTCTGTGCTATTTCTTATTTCGTGTATGAGTGAAGCCATATGATAATTATCTTTCTCTGATTGACTTATTTCACTTAGCATAATACCCTCCAGTTCTATCCATGTCAGTGTAAATGGTAGGTATTCATCCTTTCAGAGGGCTGGTATCCAAGATCTATAAAGGACTTATCAAACTCAACACCTAGAAGATGTATATCCTTAACTTATCACTGTATTGAGTACAAGTTCACCTCACCATGATTACTGTTGTATTCCTACTATATGTATAGCACTTGGTATGTAATAGCCACTTAATATATATTTATTGACTGACTTCCAATGGAAAAATATTGGTAGAGATCAGAAAAACAGCAGAATGTTAGAAATTCATAGGTTAACTCAAAATATCATTATAGCTCAAGCTGTCAATTTTTACCTTCTCCCAGACCACTAGTAAGTAGAGTAGTTTTAACTCCTTTTCCCTCCTTTGTCGAATGTACTGTGGACTGAATATCTAAATCTAGTGACAGGTGAGAATAGGAAGTGGACAAATATTGAATTAGGATGATTGACAATGGTAATCAATTTGTAACCAATTTTGAGTAGAATTCCTTTATTAAATAAAAATGGATGGAAATACTATAGTTAATAAGAGTAAATTAAAGGGGTGCCTCGGTGGCTCAGTCATTTAGCGTCTGCCTTCGGCTCGGGTCATGGTCCCAGGGTCCTGGGATCGAGCCCCGCATCGGGCTACGTGCTCGGCGGGAAGCCTGCTTCTCCCTCTCCCACCCCCCTGCTTGTGTTCCCTGTCTTGCCGTGTCTGTCTCTGTCAAATAAATAAATAAAATCTTTTTTTTTTTTTTAAAGAGTAAATTAAAGATTGTTCTAAAAAAAAGGTTGTTCTTAGAACACATGGGAGTAGAATTATGGGGATATAAACGAAGCAAAGAGATCATTAAAAAGGAAGGATAATTGAGAAGAGATAAGTATTTTAGTCATAAAAAATGTTTTGAAAAGTTGTATCAAGCATTTCCATAGTTCATTCAAGAAGTTCTCATTCCATTGAAAGTAAAAGAAACTGATTGTACATAGCACAAAAAATTATTAGTCCACTCTGTTATTTTCAACCTTACCTTTCCACCCACATCTCATTTTCATAGGATATACTTTAAAAATTCTTTTGTGGTAAACCACACAGTTTTACAACCTAGGGCTTGCAAACAGATTTATTTCATTAATAAGCAGGAAAGACAAGGAGCTTAATTGCTAGCATGATTTTTTTTCCCCTCCAAATTGTTTTTCTTTGAGATATGTTTTTTAGAGTTCTCTTCAGTAGAATTTCCAAACGACAGGTGGATAAAACTTTTCTTCTTTTGAATTTGTCTTGATTGCAAGAAATTAGCTAATTTCATCCCTCAGTTCTCCCCAAGTCAGTTACAGCTGTACATGCAGCATTATCTGAATTGGAAATATACTTCAAAAAAATCATTGATTTGCATGTCCTATTAGAACAGGCAAACTCTAATGGCAGTAATTACTTGCCCTTTCTTCTTGCTCTTTAAATAAAATACTTGACGAACTTCTACATAAATGTGCTCTAAACTCTTGGATATTAGCTCATCCCTGTAGGATCCATTCTCAGAAAAAGTTTTTCTTAGCTTTGCTAAATGAAATGAATACCCATTTCTAGCATTGCAGATTTGCATATCAGGTGGTTTTTTTTTTAATTTCTGGATCAGTGGGAGACATGGTGGTTGAATATAAAATAAAGTCATACATGCTGGGGTTAAATCAATAAAACATTTCACTCTAATGCTTTCTTTGAAGAAAGGTACTAAACAATGACCAAGTATCCTAAGCAAACTGGATATCAATATTTCCTCATAAAATTGTTAATAGGAATACTTGTTTTGCCATATTAATTAGAGTATGAATTTAGTTACAACAATAAAAATGAAACTAACACTTAACAATCTGGAGTTAGGCAGTTCAAAGTTAGTAGGGGAGCTCTGTACTCCATGAGGTCTTCTAGAGATTCTGGTTCCATCCAATTTGTTGTTTGATCATCTTCTGTGATGTTGTTCCCATCTGCAGGGTTCAAGGGGGGCTCACTATGCTATTCCTGTTCCAATTTTGGAAATAGAAAAGGAAACAAGTGGAGATCTTCTTCCTTTAAGAACAGGACATGGAAGTTGTACACAGTTATCACTTCCTCCACATCCTGTTGACAAGAACTTTGTTATAATGCCACGGTTTAGCTCCATGAGAGATTGAGAAATTTATTTTTTCTTTTGGTTGGCCATATGTTCAAGTAGAAACTCTTAATATGCAAGAAGAGAAGAATAGATTTTGGAAGACAACGATTCTTTTCTGTCCCACTTCCCAATTCTTAGGGTTGCACTGAGGTAAAAAAAAAAAAAAAGTGATGGATGGAAAGAAGATGTGAATATTAGCTGATAAAACAGTAAAAAATGGTAGTTACTTGAAAATCTTGAAATCAGCTACAAGGACCTGGGTGGGAATACAGCTAAATGACATGAAATAGATCCCTAAATTTTATTTTCTGTCTATAAAAAGGGCCTGACTTAGATGGTCTCTATGTTTCTTTTTTATGCCTTGTATTATGGTCTTAAATTTGTTTTTTGTATCTCTCTTAAGTAATTTTGTGATCATCATCTAGTTTTTTTTCCCTAAGTGATTGCTTAGCATTATCTTGTCTAATTCAGATACTTTTTTCTCCTTAGTTTTCTCTCCTTAGTCTGACTCCTGATGTTGACAGTTCTGATTACTACCCTAACTTTTGTCTCTTGCTTATGGCAAAAACGTTTACATTTTGATAAGCTCTTTGTGTGGTTTCTATAAAATGAGGAATAAAGTTGAAAATAGAAATGTATACCTTAGGATGTATGGCAATAATCAGGTCATTTAGTCTGTAAATCACAATTGGAGTCGGCAGTTAAATAGGTCTCCTCCCCACTGAGCACCATGAAGCACTGTAAAATGTAGGACCTGGAACACGCTGGATTTAGCCAGGAATTCAATATTCAAATGGGTCACCTCAGACATACAATAACACTTGTCAGATTATAAAGATTAATAGGATTATCATAAATCTTGTGTTCAGCCTAGGCATTCAGCTTCTACCTATCTTGTTTTAAATTGATTTGAAAGAGACAGAGGGGGCAACAATTGCAATCAGAATCTTTGAATCAGAAGAAAATATAATAGTCATTTCATTCAACTTCTCTTCCAAAGCAGAACTCTGTTCAGTGCCTCAGACATATTCATTCTGTTTTTGCTTGATTGAAAACTCACTGCTTTCTGAGACAGCCTAAAGTTCTATTGTTTACAATATTGAGAAATATTCTAGTCTTTTTTTTTTTTTTTAAAGATTTTATTTATTTATTCATGAGAGACAGAGAGAGAGAGAGGCAAAGGGAGAAGCAGGCTCCCAAGGAGCAGGGAGCCCGATATGGGACTCGATCCCAGGACCCTGGGATCATGACCTGAGCCGAAGGCAGACGCTTAACCATCTGAGTCACCCAGGCGCCCGAGAAATATTCTAGTCTTGTGCTGATGTCTCTTTTCTGTTTTCCAATTACCTATATATGGATTATCTGGATCAGACCTCATTGAATGCTGTGAGAATTCACTAAATTGCATTCTTTTTGATTCTGAGTTTTGTTACTTGAACAAAAGTGCCTGCATGAATTCAGTTCCATTAACCAAATCTTTATTCAATGCCTGTGGTAAGCAAAGCATTGATTTCCTATAACTATGTATCTTGTATTAGTCAGACAGGCTATGTTATGCTGTAGTAACAAGCAACTCTCATATCTTAGTGGCTTAAAACAACAAGGCTTTATTTATTGCTCACATTACATATCATCTCAGGTTTGTGGAGCTTGCTTCCTGTTGTTTTTATTCGGGAATGTGTAGCTTGATGAAGCTTTCATGATCTGTAAGACTACTGGTTAATATGGAAACAGGAAAAGATTGCATTAATTTGAGTGTTTCCTTTAAAAACTGTCACCCTGAAGAGACCACATAGCTTCCACTCACATTTCACTGGATACACTGTCTTATGAAGGGAAGTGTAATCCTACCATGTGTCTGAAAGAAGGCCAACCAGAAATATTCATTCTTCAATTAATTATTAATGACAAATGTTTAATATTTGTTCAACAAATGATCAACTTATTAATGTTTGCAAAATACACTTAACTCTTCCCAAAGAAGACAACCCAAAAATCTGTTAAATAACAAAAATTCAACTGAGTAAATTTTAAAGATTGAATTGGCTTTATTAAATGATTCATGAATCAGGTAGCATCCCATCTAGCAAGTAGAATAGAGCTCTAAAGTGCTACAGAAAGGGAAAGGTTTTTAAAGGCAGAATGGGGGAGGGATAAGGAAAGAGCAGATTCCCTCTTCTTCTTTGGGGGGATAAAAAGGGCCTATGTGGCAGATTACCTCATTGGTGCTGACCAGGAAACTCCAGGCTGACTGATTAAGACTACACTCCTGTTGAAGGTTGAAACTGCAATTAGGTTAGGTATTAAGTCTTGGTTTGATGACATGGGCTTAGCAGAAGTGACTCTATTTTGAATTGTTTTCCTTCCTTCCCTTCCCTTCCCTTCCCTTTCCCTTTCCCTTTTACTTTTCCTTCTCCTTTTCCCTCCTTCCTTCCTTTCCTTTCCTTCCTTCCTTCCTTTCCTTTCCCTTCCTTCCTTCCTTCCTTCCTTCCTTCCTTCCTTCCTTCCTTCCTTCCTTCCTTCCTTCCTTCCTTCCTTCTTCCTTCCTTCCTTTCCTCCTGTCTCTCACAAGTCCCATCTGGTAATAGCATAAATCTCATAGACCAGGATATCTGGATGATAAACACAAGGCTATACATCAGGTCTGAATATGGTTTCTTTTGATCTGGAGACATATGAATTAAAAATATGAGTTTTCTCTCATGGTCTAATTACTCTTGAAGGAAAATAGGATAACTTCAATAAATATTCCAATTTGGAAAGGGAATGATGAGAGGTAAGCAGCAGGAGGTAGTCTAGTCTGGAGCAATTCTGCTATGTCATAAAGCCAGGCTGTGAAAGCTACGTACCTTGGCGTTGGGAAACATTCCTTGCATAGACCCTGGTTCCACTGTCCATTGTTCTCTGTGGCTCTCTGAGAGATTCTTCCTTTTCTGTGATTCTTTGTGGGCACATCTGAAAAATTGGTGTAGGAGAGTAAGCCTTCTTTCAGGCCTGAGCAGCTTCTTAAAAGTCCACTTTCTGCCTGCAGGTAGTTAACAGTTGAAGGGTTGATTTAAGCCAGTGGCAGTCTTTTTCAGTCCAGACTGGTGATTCCTATGGCAATACATTTTTCTGAAAACTTTGTGAATGTCTTATCAGATTCCAGTCAGCACATCATGCTAGCAATCCCATCCATAGTTCTTTGTAAAGCGTGGTTCTTAGGATAGCTGTATTTTTGACTTACTCATTCATGTATCTCTAAATCTTGACTTATTGGAGATACTTTGCGCCAATTAGGCTTGAAGGAAAGCAACACCATTACACTAATTTTCAGAGGTGCAGCTGTACGTAGGTCTCAATCGGAGACAGCTTAACCATTCAGGAATTTATACGAGTGCTACAGCTAATTTGATCTTTGCCTGCAAGGCTGAGTTTTACTTGGCCTTTGTTGCTCAAAGGCTTTGAATTTTATGTTGGGGTAGGAAGTAGTTGCCTCTTCTCCATGTTTCTGAATTTGAGAACTCTCTGGATTTATTTTTCATTGTTGTTTCCAAACCAGTTAATTTTTTCCTGACCAAATCTCTTCCTTACAGTGCTTTGCCAAGTGCAGCCAATAGATACCTACATATTTCACACATATTATTTCTACATCCTCTTTTCTAAGAGTTTGGAGTTCATTGGGTACATGATGTGCCTATCAAATTATTATAGTCGACAATATTACCAGACATTTTCCCACTGCTTAACTGTTTCTTCCCTACCTACTGCCTAATTGCTAAACCAGTGCCAGCCATATTTTGTAGCTTTTTTTTTTTTTTTTTTTTTTTACAGTTGTCTCCTCTTCTTATTCAAATGTCTATATCAATCAAGATGTGCTAGATTATGCTTTGGTATAAAACATCCACAAAATTGTAGTGGCTTTAAGCCACAAGGGCTTATTTATTGCTCACACTAGTTATAATCAAAATTGGTTATATTCTACATTGTCCTCACTTGAGGATACAAGTGAGGGACACTCCAGTATTTGAAGTGGCCCTGGATATCATGGCAGACAGATGGGAACTTTAAATGCTTCTGCCCAGAAAAAACAAATGTCAGTGCTATTTACATTTTATTGGTCAAAACAAGTCACATGGCTACATCTAACTTAGAGTGAGGGAAGAAATGCATTACTATGTGTCTAGAAGGAGGAGAATGAGAAATATTGGTCATCAGCATTAATGACTACCCTACTCCTTTTAACTTCTAAGAGAGTGGTTGCTTGTGTTTAAAGTCTAGAGGGTCTGAAGCTCTAATAAACATCCTAGCTTCTGCATATGAAACATCTGAATGTGATTTCATTCAGACATTTGTAGAGCTAGAATGTATTAATCAACTAACCATAATGAAATATTTGTATTGATACCAGCTGCTTTTCAGAATAAAGAAAAAATTCAGCCATTGTAAAATAAATCAAGACTCTGCATCAAGAATATTTATTTTCCAATAGACATCTAGAAGGTGTAGTGTTTTCCAAATGAAGACATTTATAATTCATGCCACTCCATGAAGTCTTTGATCACGTAGAATTCATTTCTAATTTTTTGTTACTCTCCTTACTTGTGTGTGAGGTACATTTGTGAAGATGTCATTTAAAGGTCTTAGGATTCTATTAATTTGTCCAGGGCAAAAGACCATCTTTTTAAAAATGATTCATGGTACTCAGTAATGTACTATGTACATGAGAGGCAGAGACATATTTCATGAACAATAAAAAATGATGTTCCTTTAATATTGACATTAATTTCACTGAAATGTGAATTATGGTTTCTAAGAAACAAAAAGAAAAAATCTGCAGCAATGATGCACAAAAGGTATTTACAATGTGCTATTTTGCTTTGAAAAAAATACAACAAAACAAAACAAAAGCCAAATAAGTAGAAATGATTCTTTAAAATTATTTTCTATAATTAGTAAGGACAACCAGGCAAATGCAGTATCATTTGGAGTTTAGTAGAGTAATTGTTTACTTATTGTTATTTATAGTCTTATTTTACTCTTTATAAATCTCCCAAAATTGAATATTCAGTTGGTTAAATAGCAAGCCTTCTGTCTTGTATAGGGTACCTTTTTTGAAAAACTAAAGTCCATTATGTTTATCTCTGCACATAATTATCACAGTCATTCTAAGTGTTTTCAGAAAGGGATTAGTGTTTCTCTTAGAGCAATGAGAGGTCATAGAATTAACAGGAATTTTGAAAACTCTTCTAGTTACTATACCACTGAGGTGACGGCAATATTATTTCTCTGGTTTCCTTTCTTCCAGACATCTCTTTCAAATCCATCCTGCATCCCACTGTTAAGTCAACCTTTCTAGAAACATTTCTTTGTCCATATCAGTCCAAGACACAAACAACTTCAATTCCCTCTTATTTATAGGACAATGTCCAGATTTCCTGTATTAGTATTCAAGATCCTTAATATCTCATTTCCAAACAACAAAAAACTTCCTCAGAATTTCTCCAGATTCTGTATCTTTTTTTTTTTTTTAAGATTTTATTTATTTATTTGACAGAGAGAGAGACACAGCGAGAGAGGGAACACAAGCAGGGGGAGTGGGAGAGGGAGAAGCAGGCTTCCCGCGGAGCAGGGAGCCCGATGTGGGGCTCGATGCGGGGCTCGATCCCAGGACCTGGAATCATGACCTGAGCCGAAGGCAGACACTTAACGACTGAGCCACCCAGGCGCCCGTCCAGATTCTGTATCTTAACTGGGTAACATCATGCTTGTTATTCATGAATGTGAATTATAATCACTTTTGATATTTTTTTATAAGATTTTATTTATTTATTTGACAGAGAGAGAGCACAAGCAGGGGGAGTGACAGGCAGAGAGAGAAGCAGGCTCCCTGCAGAGCAGGGAGCCCGACGTGGGACTCAATCTCAGGACCCCGGGATCATGACCTGAGCTGAAGGCAGTTGCTTAACCAACTGAGCCACCCAGGTGCCCCCACTTTTGATGTTTTTTTAAAAAACTGGACTTGACTTCCAAATAGTCTTATTTAGCAGATCAGAGTGAGAACAAGCATCTGTACTTTTAAAAACTCCACAGGTAATTCTGATGGGAACATAGCTGCTGAGAACCACTGCTCTAATAGCTTGGAACTCCTGGCTATGCCTGTATTTTTTTTTTTTAATAAGAAGAAACCAACCTAGTCTTGATCCTTTTATTAAAAGGGCTCATTATGGGCGCCTGGGTGGCTCAGTCGTTAAGCGTCTGCCTTCGGCTCAGGTCATGATCCCAGGGTCCTAGGACCGAGTCCCACATCGGGCTTCCCGCTCTGCGGGAAGCCTGCTTCTCCCTCTCCCACTCCCCCTGCTTGTGTTCCTGCTCTCGCTATGTCTCTCTCTGTTAAATAAATAAAATCTTTAAAAAAAAAAAAAAAGGGCTCATTATAACCTTTATCTCCTTCATTTTCACTTCATCTTTCATACACTGGTTCATAATACTTGTTTTAGGTATAAAATATTTATAGCTCTAGGACTGCTTCCCATCAGACACAATTCAGTCCTAAGACCATTATTTCACAGTGCTTCAAAATGTCTCTTATTGACCACCTGAAACAAAATCATCCAAGTGGCTTTCTAAATATGCAAATTTATGAGCTTCACCGCAGACTTATTATCATAAACTATTATCATATACTAAAGTTTGAAAACCACTCTAAACCAGTATTCACGATTCTATGATGTATTCAGGTTTATCAGTGGTAACAACCTGAAATCATAGATTGGCATGAAGCTTGAAAGAATGAATAGCTGTAGCACATTTATTTAATTTGATGATTTAATTACTTAAGGTGCAGGCTAAGCTGATATGTAAGGAGATGATCCAGACATTCTGTGGCTTAATAAGATAGAAGCTTGATTCTTACTCAGCAATCCAGAGGTGAGTGGTCCAAAGCTGGCAGGGTGATTGTGACCCATTAGGTCACCCAAAGACCCAGGCTGAAGATTTGTCTCTGTCATCCTTAACATATGGTTTCCTTCTCTAAGTCCAAGGCAACTGCTTTATATGTTGCCATTTTTTGATCAATAAGAGAAAAAGACTTTTTTAAAGATTTCTCTTTAAAAAAAGAAAAAAAAAAAAAAGACCTGAAAGTAGTTCTGTTCATGACTCATTAGTATGCACTTAGCTATCTGCTTACACCTAGCTGTAAGGGAGGTTGATAGTCTCTCACTAGGTAGTCATGTGCCCAGCTACAACTCCAGGATTCCTGTTAGGTAAGGGAAGAGAAAAATGGATGCTAAGGGTCTATTAGTGGTCTTTGCTCCAGACAAGCTCTGCCAGGTATTTTTCTTATTTTTTTCTTTTCTTTTTTTTTTTTTTTTAAGATTTTATTTATTTATTTGACAGAGAGACACAGCGAGAGAGGAACACAGCAGGGGGAGTTGGAGAGGGAGAAGCAGACTCCCTGCCGAGCAGGGAGCCCGATGCGGGGCTTGATCCCAGGACCCTGGGATCATGACCTGAGCCGAAGGCAGATGCTTAACGACTGAGCCACCCAGGCGCCCCCCCTTTTTTTTTTTTTTAACACTTTTACTTATTTATTTGACAGAGGGAGACACAGTGAGAGAGGGAACACAAGCAGGGGGAGTGGGAGAGGCTTCCCGTGGAGCAGGGAGCCTGATGTGGGGCTCCATCCCAGGACCCTGGGATCACGACCTGAGCCGAAGGCAGATGCTTAATGACTGAGCCACCCAGGTGCCCCTGTCAGGTTTTTTTCTTTGCATTAATTTCTCTCAAGAAAATAGACTTCTGGGAAAAAATACATATGTGATATCTGAAAAATAAATTTATAAAATATGTAAAATATATACTATATAGTATATATATAATATATAAAGATATTTTTCCTTAGGTTTCCTGAGACCCAGTTTCCAATGTGTGTGTGTATGTGGAATTCTCACACCAAAAGCAGTTCTCAGACAGCAGCTGTGTGTCCTAACATTCAACTCAATTCTGACACTATCTACCTGGAGGTAGCTTCAGATTCCATAGGTTAAGGGCTTATTCATTCAAGACTGCTCCTCTTCCTACCTCATCTCCACTTCAGACTCCAATCGCAAGTCCAGGTTATCACCTGTGCTTCTGAATAACTGACTATAGATCACAGATTTCAATGATCCTCTCCTTGGGTTTGTTAAATTTGCTAGAGTGGCTCACAGAACTCAAAGGAACATTTTACTCACTAGATTACCAGTTCATTATAAAAGGATGTAACTCAGAACAGCCAGCTGGAAGAGATACATAGGGCTTGGAACTTCCATGCCCTCTCCAATCCTGCTATTCTACCCTAATCTCTACATGTTCACCAACCCAGAAGCCCTCTGAATCCCATCCTTTTGACTTTTTATGGAAGCTTCATTACATAGCCATGATTGATTACATCATTGGCCCATGGTGATTGATTCAACCTCCAGTCCCTCTCCCCTCTTTAGAGGTAGGTGGGTGGTGGAGCTGAAAGTTCCAACTCTCTAATCTCTTGGTTGTTTCCCCTGGCAACTAGCCCCCATCCCTAGGTGACCTAAGGATTTTACAGAAGTTGCCTCATTAACATAACAAAAAACAACTTTAGGGCCCTTATCACAGGAAATTGCGTGGGTTTTAGAAGCTGTGAGCTAGTGACCAGTGGACCAACACCAAATACATATTTCTTATAAATCACAATACTGCAGTTTTAATATTTAATTTATTAATAATTATATATATATTTTCCTTGCAGTTAGGAACATCATTAAGCGAAGTGTCCAACTGGTAGATAACTATGGCATTTGAATCAAAAGCCTCACTAATGTTTAATGAAATTACATTAGTTGTTTCTTTGATCTACACAATCTGCCATTCCATTCAAAAATAATTTGATTTGGCATGATTTACTGTTTCCAAAGCTATTTCAGTTGTTCTGTGAGTCTTTGAGGCCTCATTTACAATACTTCTCCTTTACTTTTCTCAGAAATCTGACTGACTGGTTGCAGAGTTTGCCCGCTTCCACCCCCTTAAAAAGAGTACTCACTTCTTTGCTTTCTTCCACTTTCCAGAAGCCTCCTCTGTTCTCTCTGTGCACTCAAAGGGGGAGCTTGTGATTCTCTAATATAACCTGCCAATTCCAAGGTACCAAAGATCTTTGGAAAGATGCTCTTTGGTTTGCATAAATCTTGATTTTGTTTAACATTGCACATGCCTCTTTTCCCTGGCTTTTGGGCCCTCCTGTCATATCAGTTTTCTCATTTGTCCATTCAACATTCAGTTATTGAAAGTAGGTTCTATACTAGGCCACTGTGCCGAGGACTGGAAATGGAGAAATTACTCCTTCCCTTGAAGAGTATATAATGTAGTAGTGGAGACAGAAGCTAAGCCAATATATACAATAATGAACTGAGTGTTAAGATTAAATACAAATAGGTTTAATAGGAAATATTTGAAGTTTAGTAGAATGACAATTCCAAAACCTCTGCTTCTTAAATGTTGGTATTTTTTTCTAAGTATCATTTTGTCATTGCTTTACCTGTTTCACTTAATTGAAGAAAGTTTTCTGTTACCTTTCTTATGCCTCTTAAACCTTCATATCCTTGATCTGATTCCTATGCAAGTAGACTATTTTTGTTTTCCTTAGTGACCTGGCCTGTTTTGACTTTTTTTGTGGGATTCCCATCAACCCTTTTAGTCTTTCACAGCTCTGGATTGAGCCACTATGACATCCTGCTGCTTTCCCCATCTGTCCCATATTCCTGTAGAAAGTCCTTTTCCTGTTGAAGCATGAGTTTAATGTGTGAGCTGACCTTTTAGACTCTCTTGCCTCTGAACTGTTCTTCCATCTGTATGTTTCTTATAAGATTCCTGGCCTGTCATCTTGAAATATTGCCACTTTCACTTCCTGATACCAGGGTCTCAAGTAAAATAGAAGATATTTTTATATCATTATCATTATTCTTCACATTTTAGAGGTCTTTACATGTGTCAAAATTATTCCTATTCTCCACATTATATTAGTGAAAAACTAGAGCACAGTGAGGGTATGTGATTTAATTGCAGTGTTATGATTAGTAGGAAAGTTAGGATTTAAACTCATATTCTGATTTCAAACTCCATGAGTCTGTTGCATTCTTTGTGGAAACAACATTTTGGCCCTTTCCACCAAGGTTATATCTGCTATAGACAACTTTTTTAGGCCTTTATCGCTTAAGGTAACATAAGTTTTCCTCCTGCTATTAATACATCAAAAATTCTAAATGTATTTTAATTTCTAAAAATTTTGAGTATTGAGGAAAGAAGGGTATTGCTAGGTGCCAGAATCAATAAGAAACTTAACACCAGAATGGTAAATTAGTGTTTGTTTTGACAGCTCTGAGGATGGAGGGCAGGGATGTCAGATTAAGTCTCTGTATACAACTTGGTACTAATGAGTGGAGTTGAGGGCCCATTGTTGGGATAAGATATATGATCTTGGACACAAGTAAAGGAATGGGAACTAATAACCATGCTAAAGCTGGACCTCTACAAGAATGGAGTTAAAGAATAAATGGGAATGTTTACTCACGGCCCAAAGGTGCAACAAAGAATTTGACTCAGCCAAGGGCTTGGGTGGGAAAAAAGAAATAATCCAGTGAAAAATTGAAATCTTAGGTCAGAACCAAAAATAGGCGTGGAGTATGAAGCTATTTTATGAATACCTTGCTGAACTCCTTAAGAGAAAAAATCAATTTTAAAACAGTCTGAACTAGTGAACACATAACACACTGGGGGTTTGAAGAAGTAAAGACAAAACAGGGGCACCTGGGTGGCTCAGTTGTTAAGCTTCTGCATTTGGCTCAGGTTATGACCCCAGGGTCCTGGGATCAAGCCCTGCATCGGGCTCCCTGCTCTGTGGGAAGCCTGCTTCTCCCTCTCCCACTCCCCCTGCTTGTGTTCCGTCTCTCACTGTGTCTCTCTCTGTCAAACAAATAAATAAAATCTTAAAAAAAAAAGTAAAGACAAAATAATTATGTAACAGCCAATCCAGGGTACATGGGACTGGTGCAGGGGAAAAAAATCCCACTAAAAATGAGCTCATGAGAAAAAAAAATGTAAAGTACACAAGGAAATATTACACCTTGAGGGAGACAACCAACACACATTTAAGAGAAATAGCTCTCTTGGAACTTGAGATAATGGAAAAATTTAAAAAGGTCATGTGGTAATCACTGTCCTGTTAAAATGATTTAAAAAGCAAAAGGAGGAATAAGTCGTAGAGAATAAGAAAATGACGTAATAGCTTGAAGATTTGACAAAGTACAAAATAAAATATCTACCAGGTATACTGAAACTAAAATTCATGAAGAGGTTATTTAGAACATTATACAACTGAAGAGATTTCCAGTGAGAGAAATCTGAAGAAATTAACCAGAATTAATGCAAGAGGATAAAGGGATGGGAAATGTGAAATAGAGGATAAGAGATATGGAGGAGAGAATGAAAATATGATGATCAATGCGAACCACCTCTAAAAGTGAGTATGTAGAGATTATTATTTTCTCTGAAGATTCAAATGCATAGAATGACCCTACTGTCTGAAATTCCAAGATCATGATGGAACCTCCACGTGATGCAGTATTGTAGACATGACTGGAAATTTGAAGTGAGAGTTTAAGTGCATCTAATTTTCTGGGAAGGAGTTGGAGGAAGTGTGGGTTTAAGAGAAGGTCCCAGAACTAGTTCATTTTATTTATTGCTGCAAACTTTAATAGCTCTAATATTATTTTTATCTTTCATCTTAACTATTTATATCTGTATATGTCTTTGTGTGTCTACCTATCTCAAGTTTGACTCCTTGTCTAGTTAGTCATTACATTTGGGATTTGATGTTTGAAAACTAACGTCTCATGTAACTAGTAATTAAGAATGATTTTCGTGTCAGTTGGACATGCCACACTGGCACCATAGGACAAAAAAGTAATTTGTCTCTTGACATGAGCTTTGGAAGAATTTTTCCTTACCTTAACTAAGAACAGTACTTTGGAGAATCTAAATATATAAAGCAACTATTAACAGATCTGTATTGCTGTATAGACAGCAATGCAGTAATAGCAGAGGACTTCAATACCCCACTCTCAACAATGGGTAGATCATCAAGACAGAAAATCAATAAGGAAACATTGCACTTAAATGACGCACTAGATCAAATGGACCTAATAGACATATATAGAGCATTCTACCCAATAGCAACAGAATACAAATTCTTCTCAAGTGTACATGCAACATTTTCCAAGATAAATCATGTGTCAGGCTACAAAACAAGGCTTAGTAAATTTAATAATATTGAAATACAGCAAGCATCTTTTCTGATCACAATGGTATGAAACTAGAAATCAATTACAAGAAAAGTGGAAAATTCACAAATACATGAAGATTAAACAACATGTTCCTAAACAACCAATGGGTCAAAGAGGAAATTAAAAGAGAAATAAAATATTTTGAAACATATGAAAATGGAAACAGAACATATAAATATTTATGGGATGCAGCAAGAGCAATTCTAAGAGGAAAATTTATAGCAATAAATGCATACACCAAGAAGAAAGGAAGCTCTCAAATAAGCAATCTAACTTTAAGCCTCAAGGAACTAGAAAACAAACAAAGCCCAAAGTTAGCAGAAGGAAGAACATAATAAAGATCAGATAGAGACTAAAGACAAAATAGAAAAGATCAATTAAACTAAGAGTTGTTTTTTGAAAAGATAAAGAAAATAGACAAACTGTTATCTAGACATACTAAGAAAAGAGAGAGAACTCAAATACAATTAGAAATAAAATAAGAGACATTACAACTGATAGCACAGAAATACAAAAGATTATATGAGAGTACTATGAATAGAGAACATACCTCAACTTAATAAAGGCCATACATGAGAAACCCACAGGAAATATCACTTAACAGTGAAAAACTGAAAGCTTTTCCTCTAAAATCAGAACAAGACAAGGGTGTCCACTCTCATCACTTATTCCACATAGTACTGGAAATCCTAGTTGGAGAAATCAGGCAAGAAAAAGAAATAAAAGGCATCGAAATTGGAAGAAATAAAATTGTTAAAATACTTAGGAATAAATTTAACCAAAAAGGTGAAAGACCTATACACTCAAAACTGTAAAGACATTGATGAAAGAAATTGTAGAAGACACAAATAAATGGAAAGACATTTCTTGTTCATGGATTAGAGGAATTAATATTATTAAAATCTCAGTATCACCAAAGCAATCTATAGATTCAATGCAATCTCTATCAGAATTCCAGTGGCCTTTTTCACAGAAATGAAACAATCATAAAATTTGTATGGAACTACAAAAGACTCCAAGTAACCAAAGCAATCTTGAGAGGGAACAAAGCTGGAGGCATCATACTTTCTGATTACAAACTGTATTATAAAGCTATAGTAACCAAAATTCTCCAGTATCAGCGTAAAAGCAGACACATGGATCAATCGAAAATAATAGCTCAGAAGTAAACCCATGAATATATGGTCAGTTAATTTTTTGATAAAAGAGTAAAGAATATACAATGTATAAAGGATAGTCTCTTCAATAAATGGTGTTGGGAAAACTGGATATCCACATGCAAAATAACTGGACCTGTATGTTTCACCATACACAAAAATCAGCTCTAAATGGATTTAAAAAAAAAAAAAAGAAAGCATAGGTGGAAGAAAACTGGGTGGTAAGCTCTTTGACGTTGGTCTTGGCAATGATTTTTTGATCTGACTCCAAAAGCAAAGGCAACAAGAGCAAAAATAAACAAGTGTGATGACATCACAGCAAAGGGAACCATCAACAAAATGAAAAGGCAACCTACTGAATGGGAGAAAATATCTTCAAATCACGTATCTGATAAGGGGTTAATACTCAAAATTTATAAGGAACTCCTACAACTCAATAGCAAAAAGCAAAACAAAACAACCCATTTAAAAAATGGGCAAAGGACTAAATGAACATTTTTCCAATGAAGACATATAGATGTTCAAGAGGAACTTCAAATGGTTCCCAACATCACTAATCATCAGGGAAATGCAAATCAAAACCACAATGAAATATTATTTCATACCTGTTAAGACGGATATTATAAAAAAGACAAGAGGTAACAAATGCTGATGAGGATGTGGAGAAATGGGAGCCCTGTACACTGTTGGTAGGAATATAAAGTGGTATACCCACTATGGAAAATAATATGGAGGCTCCTTAAGAAATTAAAAATAGGACTACCATATGATCCAGCAAGACAACTTCCAGGTTTCCAAAGAAAATGATATCATTATTTCAAAGAAATATCTCCTTGTACGCCCAGGTTCATAGCATTATTCACAATAGCCAAGGTATGAAACAATTTAAGTGTTTGTCAATGTCTGAATGATTTAAAAAATGGGATATATACATTATAATATAATACATGTAATATATATATTAGAATATTATTCAGCCTTAAAAAAGAAGTCCTGTCATTTGCAAAAACATGGATAAAACTGGAGGGCATTTGCTAAGACAAATAAGCCCAAAAGAGAAAGACAAATATTGCATGTTATCAATTATATGTGGAAACAAACAAAAAAATCAAACTCAGTGTAGAAAATTGATTGCTAGGGGCTAGGAGTGATAGAAATAGAAGTTGGTAAAAGGACACAAATTTTCAGTTATGAGATAATAAGATCTGAGGATCTAATGTATAACATGGTGACTATAGTCAGTAACACTGTATTAATAATTGAAATTTGCTAAGAAAGTAAAACTTAAAATATTCTCCTCAAAACAAAGAATGATCCTTTATGAAAATGGGAAAATACTGACACCTCCAGTAAAAGCTTCTTTTCAAATGGCAGTAGCTAGTAATAAACCAGTGATGATATATTGGGCCAAATCTTTGTGGTAAAGGGGCAATAGAGTAAAAGCCCTGTTATCTCCAATTTACTCTTTAATCCACTGTAATCAGACTTTTGCTATTCTATGCCTGAACTTGCCTCCTAGTAGCTATATCTAATGGGTACATTCTGTCCTTGTTTATTTGCTCCTCTGCTGAATTTGTCTCTGTCAAACATTCTCGTTTTCCTGGTCTTCTCTAATTCTGTTCTCCATTTACTATTCCCTCTATTATATTCCCTCTTGGCTTTAGAACGTCCTTTTCAGTCTCCACAGACCCTCCCTTAACTTCTGCAAGCTCCTTAAATGCTGCTATTTGACAAGTTCCTTCCTCACCGTGCTTTATTTCTGACTCCTTCCAATGTCCTTGGGGGAGTCTCACTCAGTCTCAAGGATTCAGCCTTCACCAGTAATCTCTCCTGAACTCTGGAACCACGCGTCTATGCACTCACTAAACATCTTCACTTGAACATCCCTAGGCAACACAAACTCCTTATGTCCGAAGATGAATTCATCATCTTCCTCCTATCCCTCTGCATATGCACTTCCTCTTAATTTACTGTCTTAGGGAATGGTACTCCAAACTACTGTGCTATCACCCAAGCCACACATCTGAAAGCTGCACACACACACACACAGACACACACACACACACACACACACACACCCCTCCATACATTTGGTCCCCATGTTTTGCTATTTTTTTCTCTTCAGTAGTTTTTGGCTCTGTCCCCTTATCTTTTTCTCTATAGCTCTTACCTTAGTTCAAGCCTTCATCATTTCTCTTTGTTTTGTTTTTGTTTTTGTTTTTTTTTTAGCCTTCATTATTTCTTATTTGGATTACTGTCACAACTCCTATCTGACTTTCTTTACTTTGTCCTTGTAATTTTATTTTCCCTAATCTTGTCTCTATTGCCATCTGTTCTTCACATTTTTATATCAAAACACATCATTCCCCTGATTTAAGTATTTAATGTGACTTGTAGTCTTTGAGATGGAGTCCAAACACCTTGGCATCCTATTCATGGCTTGTTTTGATCTGACCCCAGATTACCTCTCCAGTATCATCATACAACTCCCTTATTCTCTGTGCACCTGTAATTCTCTCACCTATGTGCCTTTGTGTGTTTGATCCCTGCGGTTTTGAAAGGACTCTATGCCCTCTTTTCTAAGTAACTTCCCCTTTTAAGAAAGGTCACTGATAACATTCTCTCCCAAGCCTCTTCCCTAGTCTAAGTTAGGATGCTCATCCACATGCCCACATCCCTTTTGTATCTCCTTTCATGGCCCCTTGTGCATTCTTCTGTCCTAGCACTTACCTCAGTGTGTTGTGATGATCTGTGTACTAGTGAGATTCTCCCAATAGAATTGTGAATCCCTTAAGGGCAAGGACCAGGTTTTATGTGTATTTGTTTCCCAAGCATTCAGCACAGTGTCTGGCACAAACAGTGAAGGCTGCACCATGACTGAATCAGGTGGTTACAGAATTATTTTCTTTGAAGGGGTTCCTTCTTTTATTCAATCCTTTTATTGCTTTTATTTCCAACTTAAGCCAGACCCTTTCTTGCTCAGCCCTTTTTCTTAAGTAGTTCAAAGAGGACTTGGTTTGCTTTTGCTAGCCCTCTGGATTTCTAGTCCTATCACTGTCCATTAGACTCCTCTATAGGAGGCTGTGCTCCGTGATTTTACTTAAATTGGAGGGAGAAAACATTGAATTCTCTCTTTTTATTTTCCGTCTTTTTTCTCTAATTAATATTTTGGTCCAGTATTGCCTCTTTTACATTCTCCCATTTCCCTCCTTTTTCAAATATTTTATTCATTCCTCTAGGCTTCTTTGGTAAGCTCCATTTTCTTTTCCTTTTCTTATGCTGAAGCTAACAGCAGTGTGTCACCTTTTGTTCTTTCCTGTCAGTCAATCTCTGGTCCATGACAAATTAACATTTACAAGCTTTTGTATTGAATATATAATGATTTCTCTCTGTGCTTAAAAAGGAACACACTGCACACAAACAAATTGGGGAAAGGACTGTTTATCACAAGAGAAGCTGAAAAATTGGAATAAACATATTGATCTGTCACAATCTTTTGATTGTGTTAAAATGAGACCAAGTAACTAATCATCCGGAATACTTACTAGCCTCTTCACACATAAAATTGCTTATCTTCTAGCATAAATAAGATTTATTGCCTTGTAAGTGTATCTCCAAATGCTGGCATTTGCTTATTGAAAAGGGAAAAATCTATAGAATAATAATGTTCTGAAATACTGTTTTTACTGCAGATATTTATGATAATATTTTGAAACAAATATTGGCCATGACAATTACATTACAGCAAGTTGAAATAGGATAAATAGGGCCATTATCTGCATTTTTAAAATAAAATTTTATTTTAAAAATTATTTATTTTATTTTAATTCTAGTATAGTTAACATACAGTATTGTATCAGTTTCCAGTGTACAATTATCTGCATTTTTAATTAATGTAAACAATTTATAGAATAATATTGGGACATAAAGAAGGAAATATGTTATCCTGGTTATAGAAGAGGGGCATTGAAATCATATGGAGGTGGGTTAGAGTTCTGGCTCTGCATCTTACTTGCCATTTGACCTTGGGCAAAACCTCAGGGTCTTCATATGTCAATTTGTCTAAGGATTAAAAGGGTCAAGGCATTAAAGTATTTAGTACAGTTCCTTGAATATAGAAAATACCCAGTATATGTAAGTAAATCATTAATATAGTAATTATCATGCTTTTCCCTTTGTTCTTATTATCCAATTTATCTACCTAATTTCAACACTCTCACTATTCTTACCTCTTCCTAAACCAGTACTTTTCAAATGTGTATTGTGACCCTCTGGTGGGTCATGAAATCAGTTTAATGGGTTGTGATCTGCATTAAAAATATAATAGAATAAAAAATATTAAAGTGAATTGTAGGTACTAAAAGCTAGTGATTTTGTGAAATTTTTCAATTATACATATAATTTAAGTGATATTTTAAAAGGGATCTTCTGGCTGCTATGTGTAGAATGTACTCAAGGTGGGCACAGATAGAAAGTAGGAACCTATTGCAGTCATCCAGGGGAGAAGTAAGAGGGGATCAGACTAGGGTAGAAGGAAGAGCAGAGGTGTAAAGTGGCCAGATTATGGATATATTTTATGATTAGAGGCAATATTGGTTCTTACCCGATTTCTGTCCTTTATCAGTTAGTTCATCCTCGGAAAAGCCCCTTAAAAGGAAAGATGCGTAGTGAAATAGTGTTAAAGAGAAAATAAACTTGGAGAGACAGATATAGATGGAATGGGCCAGCAATAAGTGATAGGATGGAGACTTGTTCATTTCTTTTTTTAGAACAGTAAGTCCATGGGATACCAATATTGGTGACTGATGAAGAAAGGAATAGATCCGAGGACAGGAGATGTTGAGGGTGTTATAGATAACCACAAATAGGGACTCTATATTCTGATATTTTTGGGACAGTCCAGGTGTACGCCTGCAATCCCAGCATTTTTTTTTTTCCAGTTTAACATTTCCCTGAACAAAGTTATCCCTGTTTGGATAATTAATTATATAGCTACCATAGGTATTATGGAAAGAACAAGGCTCTTCCTTGGTACATGATAATGGATAAAATAGATGAGCACTTTCATGAGGCATATGATTTTTAAGTGATGCGTAGTCACATTTCTAGTTTTAAATGTCACCTAAAAAAATAAATGCCACCTAAAAATTGTGTATCACAAAATTTCTTTGAGAAAATATGGTCATTAATACAAGGATGACCAAGAAGACTATTTTCATTTATCTTGTTCAGTGGTTCTCAGAGTGTAGTCCCTGAAACATCATTGTTACCTGGGAACTGTTAGAAATGAAGATTCTCAAGAGCCACCCAGAATTATTGAATCAGACACTCTGAGAGTAAGGCCAGTAATCTGTGATTAACAAGCCCTCCAGATGAATTTGATACACACCAATATTTGAGAACCACTGAGCTAGTTTATATGTAATAACTGTGGAAGCAGGAATATTATTGTGCTGTAATCTGTCAACCAATCAACTATTTTTTAAAAATCTACAAAAACTCTTCCTACGAAAGATAAAACAGAACACAAAAATACTAAAAGAACTAGTCTGTACCCTTTAGAAGGTTACAATTTAGTTTGGGGAAATTGCACCTGTGCCATACTATAAGTTGTTTAGTAATTGAAAATGGTAAATAATGAGGCAGGCTAAAATTTGCATCAGAATTCAGAAGAGAATTCCCAATGGGAGAGCATAACCAAGAGATATTTTGTGGAGATCGTAGAACTAGGAGAGTAGAACAGATGGGAAATGGCAGGAACTGGGAGAATCTAGCAGGGAAAATAAGATCAATACACACCAAACAGTAAGAAACAACTGAGAAGAGCAGTGTTTACATCAGTAGGGCATTTTACTGGTGATAATTCAAAAAAGATTCAGAGGTAAAATATGTTTTGGAAATTTGGGATTAAACAAAGTTAAATGAGTTTTTTTTTTCATTTAACTGCATATATTTCTCAGAATCTTTAAAATTCTACAGAGAAATGTGGTGCTCCAAAAAGGGATTGTGGCACTACTTTAGTTGTAGTCTTCAGTAAAGCCAATGCGAAAATGGGATTAGATCCCTGAAAACTTTCTGGAGTCATTGACTCACTGTAGCACCTGGGGCATACTAAGGCATTCAGTGTGCTAGTGACCTCTTGCTTATCCTTTTACAGCAGAATTATGTCATTGATATCAGTAACAGATCAAAGTGATGTTCTGTAGGATGGACAGACAATCCAGATCTCTTTGTATTTTACTAAAATAGGATATGGGAGAAATAATAGTAGCTTTGAGGTACAACTATAAATGAGTATTGTTCATCCCATGTGAATGGGAACTGTTTGTGATCCTCTCTAAAAAGAGCACATTTTCCAGAACAATGGCAGCATACTACTTTTAAAGCCTTACTAATCTGCTTTAGTAATGCCACATCCAGCACAGCTGTGGAAATGGGGGCTACTACTTGGGTGAGCCTCTGGTAGTCTACAGTCATTCTTCAGGATCCATCTGGTTTCTGCAAGAACTAGCCTGGAGAATTAAATAGAGGTGATAGCAGTGCCACCCCTAAATCCTTTAGGATTTTAATAGTGACGTAGTAGATACTTTAATAGTGATTCTGTCTCCCACCACTAGGATAAAATACATTTTTTATTTACTATTTTGACTGGAGGTTGGGGGGGGCAGTTTCAGAAGGTTCTGTTTGTTCTTTCCCAAGACCAATGACACAATGTTGTGGTAACTCCAACTGCCAAATATATCAATTCCAATTATACACCCAGAGACTAGAGAAATCACCAGTGGGTGGGTCCATGAATCTGGTGGCCCCACTGTAAACTGGACATTATCTGGGTATTCACTTATTCCTAGCCATCATAAGCTCCCACTTCAACAGAGAGGCCATAATGATATTTTGGGTTTCCAGGTATCAATGTCAATTCAGACCCTATGTCCAGTAGTCCTTGAAATGTGTGGGTATTCCCTTTCTCCAGTGTTACAGTTATATAGATATAGGGCTGAAGGTCCCATTAGGGAACGATCAAGGAAAGGCAAGATCCTTTCTTCTAAGAACACAAGTCAATTCTTCATTCAAAGGTTTCCATATCTGAAAATTGGCTTAGGTCTGTGAACTGATCAAGAGATTGTGACTTTTTATTGGGGCTCTTCCCTTCACCTTTCTGCTCTTCTGTTCTTGCTTTTTGCTAGTTTCTCTGGGAATGACATATTCTAAAACCATCTCCACAACTTCCTCTAATTTAACCCCCTTGACTGATCCTCCAACAACTTTGGTTGGTACAGTAATTTCAGTTTCTTGGCTTCTGTAGGCAAAGCCCTGTCAGAGCCCCTTCATCCCCATGGATATTAATAAGCTCATCTCTATAACTGCCTCTCCTATGGTCAGATATAGTCAGCAGAGAAGAATCACCACTGAATAATTACATGATGCTGGTGACCCTCTTACTAGTATATTCCCGATAATGGTTGATGTATCTGTCCTCTGGGCTTCCCCTGTAACAAAATTCTTTGGCTATATTACTAAATGTAATGTATCCATTACAGAATACTTACTTTCCGATTATGCTGTGTAATTTGAATGACAACAAAAAGTTAAGATGGGTCATTTCCTCATCTTCAGAAAGAGTAGGTGAAAACCCACTTAAAATTTTTTTAAAAATATTTTTAAAAAATTTAACCTAGATATAAAATGTTCAGTGTATTTATTGGAAACTCCAAAATCCTCAGGATCCAAAAAGCTCACATATCAAAACTATAACTGGACACCAAGATTTCTTTCTTGATATCTGGTTTCACTGTAGTAGCAAATCCTGATTTCTGCATATACCATATAGTGTACCACATGGCCCAAATCACTTTTCACATGTCAAAATATAAAAAACTTATCCCAACACTTAAGGAATTATTTTTTTTAATTTTGTTTTATTATGTTATGTTGGTCACCATATGTTGCATCATTAGTTTTTGATGTAGTGTTTTAAGGAATTCTATATGACACAAATACATGGCAAAGACCAGTGGTTACCAAAAAAAAAAAAAAAAAGGATGCTTACTTTCCTCAGCTTCTTCATTCCTTCTACCATCTGCCAGGACAACTCAAACATATCCATTTTGCTCAGCATTGGTTCTTGTTTCCTCCAGGCTTCTAGAAGCCACCACAAAGCATCAATCCCTGTCCCCTGGCATCCTTGCCATGGTGTTAAATCCCATTTCCCCAAGTCAATGAATTCTTGCATATCCAGCCTTATATTCTGACATTCCTCATTAAGCCCCTCAAAATTCAATCCCAGGGGTAATTGCCTGGTCCTTTACATGATAGCTAATTCTTGCAGCAGCTCAGTGTATCATCTCTTTCCTTTCCTATCAGATCCAGCATATCTCCAGCATAGTTATGCTGGGATTTAACTTCGGTTGCCTGCCTGACAGCCAGGAGAGGGGGTGGTACAGCTCCTGAGGGTTTAGCCACTGCCTTGTGGAGAAGACATTTCTGCAGCTTTTGTAAGCATGAGAGGTGTGCTAGTTTTTTCTATGGAAGACTGGGGCAAGTCTTGAGGGTTCAGGGGATTCTGCAGAGCCAACATCCTCAGAGGCATACATTCAGATATCTTCATCTTGTGTTTCATCCTAGATTTCCCCACTCAGGGCCTTGACCTAACAAAACAGACTTGCCTTGGCCAAATATTAAAACATTTCTGTAGCTCTGCAACTCTAACAGCTTGATCTTCAGCTTGCTGCTCATCTATGTATGTCTTCCATTGCAGGAGGCAAGGGCCTCTTTGCAAGTTGCCCGTGAGGTTCTCTTGCTTGTTATGGAACCTCAGTTCCTCATTGTCCTTCTGCATGGCATCAGTCCAGCTTAGTAGCAACAAGACAACTCCCTGTCATAGATACTGTTTCCATCATCTCTTTCAAATGCCTGAATGTCTATACCACAGGCATCCCTCACCATTACCACTAATGAAATCTTTAGCCATTGGACTACCACCTCTAGCAGGAACTCTCCATAGCCTACACATCAAGTAGGATAATGTATTCTTTTTCTGTTCAGCAGAGAGTGAATGGGTCTCCAAACTCCCTCTTTCTGTTTTCTCATATCACTCCTGTCCCCATTTGTGATAGTTCATGCATTCGCCTATGAATAATAAAGGCAAGGGGAGAGCCTTCAGACCACAATGCAGTCTGAAATCTATAAAGAATAGGGAGCAGAGGGAGACATGAATAGGAGTCTCAGATTGCAGTGAAGTTCTAAGAACATTTTAATAAGGTTGATGGGGAGTTTCAGGTTAAAATTGTCCATCAAAAGGGTCCTGTGTCTTGCATGAGTACTTTTGCTGTGTTCATTTATTGGCTGGGAGCAGCCTGTGGAAAGCATCTCCTCTGTGCAAACATAGTAGTGGATCTATGCCTTTATAATAGGAGATTTGAGTGGTGCATTTCATAGCTGCCAAGGGTTATGTTTTCCAAACTTATTTGGTCATAGCTTCTCTTTGCAAAGCACTTTCAGGAGATGTTTTGTGGAATAACTAAAAAACTCTGGGCTTTATGTTTGTGTTAAAATTTGAATTACTAATATAAGTCACTTTAGGAATGCATGTGGTGCCTCTTTAATGTCTCTGATTTTCATTGCTTAATTTTTTTGATCAAGAGAATGCTCTGCATTTTCATTATATTTTAAAACAAACATTTATATAGAAGATTACCATGTGCCAGACACAGTGTAAGGCTTTCATAAGTATTAACTTACAGCAGTACATTTAAGATAGGCACTATTATTATCCTCATTTTACAAATGAGGAAACCAAGGCTCAGAGAGGTTACATGACTTGCTCAGGATCCTATACCTAGTATGTGGTTGTGCCAGAATTTAAACCCACAGAGTCTGGCTCTGGAGTATATGCCCCCAACCACTAGGTAATGCTGTCATGTGGGCATTCCTGTGTGCCTGAGGCCCTACAAAAGAGACTTTGGAAGCTAATGTTGAACTATACCTAGCAGGCCCTAGTTAATGAAGGACTATCAGTGCCTGGTATATTAGAGCTTGGATGACCCAGATAAGCAGAACTCTGATAGCCAGAGTGCATTTCCTAATGAACATTCACACAAACATGCATGTTCTGAGGACAAATTATCTGTACCATGAACCAGTACCTATACAAACCTGCACTCACATGCCCCATACATACCAAATGAATTGTGCAGCTATGCCATGTCTTATATATTCATTACAAGTATACACAGTCAGGACTTTTCCAGTATTCTCATGAACGCATTAGTAGCTGGCTAGTATGGGATCTGTAGAGTTTGAAGCCCTACAGACCTTTACTGATGAATATGGGATCTTGAGCAAGTTCCTTTCCTTCTTAGAACTTCAGTTGTCTCGGGGCGCCTGGGTGGCTCAGTTGGTTAAGCGACTGCCTTCGGCTCAGGTCATGATCCTGGAGTCCCTGGATCGAGTCCTGCATCGGGCTCCCTGCTCGGCAGGTAGCCTGCTTCTGCCTCTGACCCTCCCCCTTCTCATGTGCTCTCTCTCTCTCATTCTCTCTGTCTCAAATAAATAATAAAAAAAAAAAAGAACTTCAGTTGTCTCATCAGCAAAAGCAGCTATCATAATACCTATCTCACAGGGTTGCTCGGAAGATTACATGAAATAAGAGAAATTAAACTGCTCGGCACAGCCCCAGCACTCAGAACTGCATTAAAGATTTGTAAAATTGAATTAAACATTATCTACAATTCTTAATACAATGAGTTTTTAGTGATTATTATTGAAACGAGCATGTATCGTGTTAACCTGAGCTGGCTTCAAAATATACACCTGCTGGTTCTACTATGAAGTCCAGGCTTCTTGTTTTCCTTTAGGCTGAACTCTTCAGGGGGCCTGGATTCTTCCTAGCTGTTCCACTGTTCAGCTGTGTAATTCTAGACAAGCCACTTTCCTCTGCGGGCACGAATGTCCTCTCTTGTTCCTGGGTTGAGATTTACAGATTCAGAGCCATGGAGAGGTGCTGGGTTGTGTGCTTGAGAATCAAGAGAGAACTTTTAAAAACTGCATAGGCTTTCTCTTGGTGATTCTGTTGTGTAGCATTTTGTTCATTAGGGTAACAGTAGCTACTATAAGAAACAAATCCCTGAATTTTAGTGGTTTCATCCAGGGAAGTCTACTTCCTGGTCTGACACAGGGGTTCCGAGGTAGTTGTCCTCCTCTCTCGTTACTGAGATTTCATCTGCTTTCATCCTGTTGCTGTATCAAGCACCAGGCCCTTGCAGTCTTCTACTTCCAGCTAGCAAACAGAGAAAGTCCATGTAGGAGCACACACATTTGGAGTGGCACGCATCACTTTTTCTTAGATCCCATTCACTAGAACTCAGTCAGATGACACATGTAGATTCAAGGAGTGTGGGAAACGTAGCCCCTGACAGCCACATCCCAGTGACAGCCTTATGCTGGAAGGAGGAGTGCTAATTTCTCCCATGGACAGCCAGCTCTCTCTACTATGGCCAAGTTTATGAATCAGTGGGCTTGATGGCACCTAAACTTGTTTCCAGAGATCATCTGACCCGTGTCTGAAGCATAATATGTACAGAGGAGCCTTAGCTAACTTTTATTTAACAAGGTTCTTAAGACTTTTTGAAATTCTAAAACTTGATTCTCTTTTCTAAATTTGAATTCCACAGGTAGGAGAAAAATCAGAAAAGATTATGACCAACTTTATCTCTTACCTAAATTCCCTCCAAATTGGATGCTGGAGTGTTAACTACAGTCACCCTTTGTTAATTCTCTTGTCCTTTGAGTGTGGGGAGAGCAAAAATCTTTCACATCAACAAGAAGTATATTTTCTTAAGTCACTATTTACACCAAACTTTTCATCAGAATGAACTCCCTTGTTCTACAAGACATGTAGATTATGTGTTATTTTTGAATATAGTGTTCTTATTGAGTGTTAATTGCATGCACCTACAGCTTTCAAAGAAGTGATAACTAGATACTGTCAAACTAATGACAGCCAGTCTTCTTTCTACCATTATGCGTGTGTTAATTTATAAGGTGGGTTAGCAGGAACTTCACAAACCTCTTATTTTTGGGCTGCTTGATGATGTTAGTGAAGAAAGAAAAATGCAGATCTACTATTCCCATTTAAAATGCTATAAAAAGGCAATGGGCAGGAATACTCCAGCACAAAGGTTTTTATTGATGAAAGCTTTTGCCAATTAACCCTAATTTTATAAGCTTTCCAAATTAGCATAAAAAGTACATGTAAGACCAGAAAAATCTCCATCTGGACATATTTTCCTTCAGTTTTCTTAATATACATACTCTCATTTGGAATGATCTCATGTAACTGTAATAAAATAATTTGCAGAACACTTAGTCTACCCTCTACCTTTTTGTGTAACTTTATAGCGTCCATGAGATGAGTATGGAGGGTGTACCCAGGGCAGCACATTGGCGGGTGGGTCTGATATTAGAGTGTGCCGTGCCCCTGTTGAGAACTTCTTTGTAATAAATATTAATTTTTATGGTAATTCAGAAACAATTAAGATTTAAGTGTTCCTTAAAAAGTTTACTAAGTAAATTAATAATGTAAAAAAGTTATAAAAGAAACCCTCAATTTGTTAATTAAAAAAAATAAAACGTGAAAGCAATTTAGAACCTTGGTTCCATGTGCTTTGGGAATGTTCACCATCACAAAAATGCAGCAGGGGTGCTTTTTTTGTGTGTGTTGAGTAGGTACAAGGGAACAGAGATGAGATGTAAGGCAGCAGTCCTGTTTTTGGCCACTCTAGAGCCTACCTTTGTAGTTCATGTATCCTAATATCCTGTGAGGACTGGGGGGGGCTGTTTTTATAGGGCTCTTGAATTTTAGCTCTTACACAGAGGGCGGCCCTTTACACAGTGTTATGTAGTATTTTGTTAATGAATGAATGAATACATGAAAAATACATGCATTTAAAAATATTCAGTGGTCCATTATTTTGATAATTTAAACTACTTCTAATTAATGAAGTTTTTCACTTTGACAAGTAGCTTTGGGATGCCTTGAAGTTCAATTTAAGATGTGTTTGAAAGTACAGAATATTTTTAATATTCAAAGATTTTGTTAAAAAATGACAAAGGAAATCATTGGGTTATGATTCCCTTTTTTTACAAAGCCATTTTTTTTTTTTTCCTTTTGAGCCACTGTCTTAAGTTCTTTCATAGCATACAAAATTTGCTTTAAAAGGTAACATTTATTTTCTGGGAAGTGTTAACAGTGATCTGCTTTTTCTTTTTCTTTTTTCTTTTTTGAGGATTTATTTAACTCAGCATGTATATTTCAGGTGCGTGAAAATCTAAGAAGCAAACTTAATGGCTAGCTGATCTGACAGCTGATTCAAAAGGTTAAAGCCACAGAGAGTATGGTGAAAGTTGCAGAAGGTTGGTGAATTCTTACATGGAAATTTTTAAAGTTTATTTTTTAGTTAAGTCAGTCAGGACCTGAATTGTTATCATAACAATGCAGTATATTCTTCTCCCTGAGGAATTAAGTGCAGAAAGGCAAAAAATCTTCAATAACTTACTTAGAAATGGCACACTGAAGTTAAATTGCTTTACTTTTTCCTCCTTTCTAAGTCAGATCCAGCCCTTTGTCTATTTTCAATCCTTTTCTGGGACACATAGGTTTTCTAAAGGCAAACTGAAAGCACTAGACCATCTTTGAATTGTAACCAAAGTGGGGGTTAACTTTGCCTTTCCCCAATTAATATTTGTCTGCTCACATGCTTCTTCTCCCACATGTTGCACATGCACAGGCATGTGTAAAGTCATGGTGTGCTTTCCTAGCGCAGTGGGAACCGAGGTCCCTTTGTGGCAGCATAATCATGTTTCCCTCATCTCTGTAGGATGTGGAATCTTTTAAGTGAATGTAGAAGGAGTTCAAAGAAAGGAGTGTGCCATAGACGAGAGAATGGTGGGCATCTGTAAGGCATGGTCAGCATGATTAACTATTCTAGGAAACAAAATTGGGACTATCAATTTAGGACCCTATACTGGGGGCCTTTTTTGCTGTTGAGTATAAGGCAGGGATGTGGTGAGGAGCAACAGGTACAGAAGCAAGAGGTAGAGCCAATGCCACATGGGGAGAAGATTGTGCACCTGAGGGGGAAGGGCAATTTTATTCATGTTTTCTCAGACCAGTCCCACTGCTAGTCCCCTGCCGTCTTCATAGACATTCCCATTGAAGGGGAAAGTGTCCTGAGATCTAACTATGATCAGTGGACAAGGTTATTATTCCTTAATAGGTTACAAAGCTATGCTTATTTATTATTCTCTTTCTGGTTTCTTGTGGCTGAATTGGTAAGTAGACTTGGGGCCCCTTGGAGCTTGGCTAACACACACACTCATATTCCCTCTCTGTCTCTTTATGTCTCTCTCTAAAATATATTTGATCCCAATAGTCCTAAGATACAGCCTTAGAAGTTGTTAGGTCTTTCAAGTAATCTTTTCCCAGAGCTCCGTTTCAAGTACTTGCACAGTTATTAGTTAAGTAGCACTTCAATTCCTACTTTCCTACAGAGAGAACGAATAATGGGCAATACAAAATATAGATATGCCTAGATATTGTCATAATATTGGCCATAATACTGTCAACCACCACCAAAACCCCATCTATTTAAAATTGAGAAGCAACTCAAAAATAGATAGGCAACTTGTTTGGATGAGAGGGAGAAAAAAAAGGCATTTGGGGACAAACAGATCTGGGCTTGGATCCTAGCCCAAACATTTAGTGCCTGTGGGACCATGGCAGGTTATTTATTTATTATATATTAAGTTGTTTAAGCTTGTTTTCTTATCTGCAAAATGGAGCTTATAATGTTTGCCCTAAAGAATTCTTGCAAAAAGTCAGAGATAATGCACCACCCTTGACATACAGTAGACACTCAATATGTAGGAGCTTTTAATCAGCTTCTGATGATTTTTCTCCTTTCCTCCTCTCCTCTGTCTCAAGTGACCTCTTTCTCTTTTTTGTATGCAGCCCCTAGACTCCCTGTCATCATTCTGTGACTTCTCTTTTTTCCTGAAAGTTACCCTAATTTACTGGCATCAGACATCACCTATGTAGAATTATAGGTAGCTGAAGGTTGAGTAAAGAAGGACACAAGTCCTGAGGGGTTATGATGATTTAGATCATACAGACATAATAAATAGGTAATCACCCCATCAGGCAACTATGATGCTTCACATTGCTAATCCAAGAAGGCTAATAATGTGACCTACTTCCAAACTGATATTCCTTAAATACTTGTTCAACTTTTATTAAAGTGAACAGAGAAAGAGTTTCTCTTGAAAAAACTGTACACATTTTTTTGGTATTGAAAATAAAATATTTGTTGTATGCACTAAAAGTAGCATAAAATGTTAACTTATTAAAATGATCTTTTCACAATTTTAAGTCACGCACAAACAAGGAACTTTGGTTATTCACAAAAAGAAAGAGTGTTAACAAGACTAATGTCCTGTACATATATATTCCTTTCTTTTTTGTCTGCTTGGTTAATAAAAATAGCATCTAAATAAAAATTTACCTTATCCTTGTCCCTGGCCAATTTTTCTCCTTTCTGCTCATCTTGGAATAAGAATTGACTGTTGCAGTTTTGTTATTGTTGTCATGAATTTTGAAGTTAAGATAGGACTTTAATCTTTTTATGATATATGTATATTTCATTTACATAAATGTATTATTATGTTGGTAAATTGTATTCTATATTTCTCCTTAGAAGGGAGATAAATGACTGCCAGTATTTGTCAGTCATAGTTATTCATTTTGTGTTGTAATTTTGAAGTCTCCAGCTCTCGGTTTAGTTTTCTCATTTAAATTTTTATAATTACTGGTGTTTATGAGCAAAATAGTTTATTTTTTTAAAAACCCAAGGTAACTTGACTAGAACAATGAAATTTTGCAAGATTCTGTCATGATATAAAAGTATCATCAATGGGTGAAAACCTTTGTATATTACTTTTAATGTCCTTACAGTTTATAGAAATCTTATATTGATTATATTAGTTAATCCTGACAACAACCCCCTAAAGTAGGTATTATTAACACTATAGACAAAAAATAGAGACTCAAGTTATTTCATTTGCCCAAGAGTATGAAGCTTGAAGTTGGGATAACAGAATTCAAATATGAATCCATTAGCTCCAAATCCTATGCTGTTTTCTGTGACCATGTTGCAGTTAACAGATATTTTTATTTTTAGAATTGAGCAAATGCTCCAAATTTTAGGTTAAGAGTCAGAAAGGCAAGAATAGAAAATCATCCACCTGGGATGATTTGTCCTAGAGAATGCAATTAACTTGGTCCCAAAATGGTTTAAAGATCTGGGACATTTTTGATTAAGTAGGTGAAGGTTGGTAAAATTTGCCAACTTTTTCTATTCAGACTTCATTCACTTCTTTGTACTTTAAATGTGATTTCATAGAATAAAGAAGAAATGGAACATAAAAGGTTGATAGTCCATAGATCCAGGCTTTTAAGATACCTTTTAATCCTACTATATAGGGTTTCAGAAAAAAAAAAAACAAAACATGATTTAAAAGATTCATGGAAAATGAACTAGAAGCAAGTTCCACAAAACAGAATGATATTTTGGGATGAAAGATTGTAGTGCATTCATGGAAGGAGGATGGTAGGAATGTCTGTAGCATTACCATTGACATGTGACTATCAATTCATTAGGATTTTGTTCATTTATGTTATAAATCCAGTTGGTATTATTATTTGGATTCTATGATTCACTTCGGCCTGGTGTTGCTGATGGGTAGTAGATACTTTACTCTCAAAACATTTTTTAGAATGTCAGGAGGTAGGGAGCAGAAGTGTAGGGAGGGTAGAGGTTGAAACAAACATTTCAGCTTTATGGGTCCAATTGAGCTTAAGAAATGTAGTGATATTACAATAATGTTTTAAATAGAAAGGAATCTTGAGGAACATTGCCATTCTGCGCAATGATATTACACGCAAAGAACAATAGTATTGTATTTTCTGAAGGTATTGTTATTTTGAGATGAGAGATTAGGGTAGAATTAAAAAACAATTACATTTTCAGTTGTAATATAGAGGTTCTCTTGGCTTTTCTATGCTCAGAATTTTTCAGTGACTCAGAGAAAATTGAGTTGGAATGTTTGGGGAAGAAATCAAAAGGAAGGAGCTTAGAATTAAAAGCAAGTTCTAAAAGAGTGAAAGGGAGAAACTCAAGTCATAGAAGCTTTGTAATTTGTCCAGAATCTCACAGCTTCTAACTTATGTTCCTGAACTCCATGTTCTTATAATTCTATGAAATCTATGGAATAGGAGGAATAATAACCCTTATCTGTGATGTTACTGTAGCATTAAACTAGAAAATAAATGTGAAGTTCTTAACACAGTGTGAAACAGACACACTGCAAGATACTATAGGATTATAATAATAATAATAATACAATAATAATTCTATATCCTATGCTTTCTTTGCCTACCACACTGTAGTAACACAAGACGATTCAGTGGTGGAACCAGAGTTGGCAGAAAACCTGCTGCTCTTTTGTTCCTATAATGTTAGGAAGTGCCTGGATATGGGTAGGCATGTCAGGGACAAAGACAGGGTTTGAGGTGGGAGGAAAAGGGAGGAGCATAGGGAGAACAAGATCATGGCACTGTTGTGGAAGTTAACGTCCTCTTACCAGCCATCCTGAGTTCACCGCCTACCTCATTGCTAGGCAAAGTATTCGAAAAAGGGCTTATTCACTTACTAATTCTTTAATGTGAATAGATCTGTACAAATAAAAGAGGCCCATATCAGGCAATTCAACAGTCCACCAAATGCAGGGGTTGCTTGCTTGGCATTGAGAACTAGGTTTCTTGCTCCTGTGGTGCACATGCAGGCTTGTGTGTACTGAAGAATGGAGATTCATAGCAGGAATGGGAAATAACCTTCTTAACCTCACAATAAATTAAACATATGGGGTAAAACCGAGTGCCTGTTCCACATACCACTTCGGATGTGACTCTTTCAGAAAAACCTTCTCAATATAAAGTAATTATAACCTACTTACACTGGTCTTCCCTGGCTTTCAGGTTCACTGACTCATTCAACTTCTATCAGTGTTACTTTGTATTTGAGTTATAGGGGGGGGAAAAACCCATTTGTTTTAACTTGCTATAGCATTTTTCAAAATCCAGGCATCGCTAGAGTTCTTGGAAAGTGATGACTATTGAATTTGTCTTTGGTCCAGAGAGTTTTTATCCCCATTCTTGGCAGGATTTGACAGTTCTGACATTTGGTCATTAGTATTTGGTGACCTGTGTGTCTCCAGTAAAACTTGAAGAGACAAACCCGTTTCTGATGATAGAAAACAAAGTAAAGCAAACGCGATTTTTCTTTTTTTTTTTTTTAACCACTTGCTATAGCAGATGGAAAATTTTTATTTTAAGATAAAAGAAAAAAATTTTGGTAAATGAAATTTTTCTTGGGTCTCTTAAATAAGAGGAATCTGATCACTTAATTAGGTTAGAATTATGACCAAATAAAAGCAATTTGATTATCAGGAGACTTTTTTTTTTTTTTTTTTTTTTAACCATGAGATCCAGTTAAGGCTTCAGTTTATTTGCTGAGTAATGTATCAAGTGACTAGAACAGAATCCATTAAGTTTTTATTTTAAAAGTATCCACAGACTTTTGAGCACCTGGGTGGCTCAGTCAGCTAAGCCCAACTCTTGATTTTGGCTCAGGTCATGATCTCAGGGTCCTGGGATTGAGCCCCGCATCAAACTCTGTGCTCAGCCAGGGAGTCTGCTTGTGGATTCTCTCTCCTTCTCCCTTTACCCCTCCCCCTGCTTGAGTGTGCTTGTGCGCGCGCTCTCTCTCTCTCAAATAAATAAATAAATAAATCTTTTAAAAAAAGCATCCACAAACTTTCATCAGACATTTCAAATTATATCTTTCAAAAGTACATGATGATACTTAACCTTCTATGAACTAATAGTTGAGATAATAAAACAATAAGAAATGAACAATAGTGTTTGTTTTTAAACTTTTCCTAAATGTTAATTATACAGTTATTTTTTTTTTCCAGTTTCATTTTTACATTCCACTAACTGGCCTGGCTCCCAGGAAATTCCTTAATAACCCAGAGGACGATGTGTGTATCAGTCAGGACTCAACTCGATAAACAGGATATATATACATATGAAAAGATTCATTGCTAGCAATTGGCTATGAGATTGTGGGGGCTGGCTAGGCAAGTTTAGAATCCATAGGGCAGGCCATCAAGAAGGGCAGATGGAGTTCTCAGGCACATTCTATCTACAGGCAGAATATCTTCCTCAGGGAGGCCTCAGCTCTGCTTCAAGACCTTCTAGCTGATGGAATCAGGCTTACCTAATTATCTAAGAAAATTCCCTTACTTGAAATCAACTGATTAAACACTTTTACCACATCAACAAAATACCTTCACAGTAACACCTAGGTCAGGGTTTGACTGAATAATTCAGAATTGTAGCCTAGCCACATTGACATATCAAAAGACCATCACAATGTGTCAATGTGTGACAGATCCATTCAGATAACAAAGAATTACTATTCATCAATTGCTTGAATCAAAAACAGCTTCTCTGTGCTTTTCTAAAAAGACATAGTTTTGAAGATGATTCAGCATTGCCTTCTAATTTGCAGTATAGCTCAGAATAAATAAATTAGTTTGTGACCTGGGTTTTTCCATTTGGGGACAATCCCTGAATTACCTAAACCAGGCTTACTGATGCTTTAGGCCTATAAATATCAGCACATAGCTTTGATTTTTGGGGGGGGGGGATGGGCTTATCTTCTTTTCCATTTCCATCTTCTTTCCAGTTCTAATGGAGGGAAGTGTTCTTTCATTGAACTAATTATTTGCTGCTGTAGTAAAGGAGGAATTTTTTTCACAAAATCATGTTGAATACATGGTGGTTAATTTCCCAGGGTAGTCTCTCAAAAACCAGTTCAAAGTCCAAAAACTGTTCTCTTTAGGTATACACATCCTAGTTTGGAAATTTCTTCCTTATGGCAACTAGCTTGAATTTACAACTACTTAGAGGGGACATAAACTCCTAACTAGTATCTGTTCCTTCATGTACTCATTCATGAACTTATTCTCCTATTCCTAATTGGAGAATTATTTCTAATTGTTTCTCAGAAGAAACCATTTACTGAGTTTCTACCATGTGCTAGACTTAATACCAGAGGCTGTGGTATAAGACCACAAGAGTGAAGGAAACACCTCACAGAGCTTAATTATACATTAAATTCAGGGTCATTGGTGCTATGATAAGAGAAGTAAAAGGTTCTATGGGGGAATATAGCAGGGAGACCAGGGGTTCCTTCTTAAACTCTTCCCGAACAAACTAATACCTTAACTGACATTAGCCTGGTTTAGGGCATGTGAGAGTGGGGAAGAGCAAGAAGAGAGGAAACATTTGCACAAAGGCTGAGAGGTGAGAGAGCACATGATGGGCTATGGATTTGGAGAGATTTTTTTTTTTTTTATCAGGTTAAAGCACAGAATTCAAATGAGAATGTTTAAATGTCCAGAGGTGAGACTGGGGAAGTAAGTAAATGATAGATATTGGAAGTCCTAGTTAGCCATGTTAATGAATTTTGAACTTCACCTATGAGAGATCAAAAGCCATCAGAGAGTTAGAAATAATACAGTAAGGAATATTTTGGAAAAATCTCTCTAGATGTAATATGGACAGTAGACTGGAGAGGGGGACTTTGTAAATTCAGTGAGGGTAGGGGTGTTTCTATTTTGGACATTGCTGTGTTTGATATCCAGCTGAATAACTCCTTGATTAGACTACAGTGGACAATGATTAATTAATTAATTAAATGAATATTTATTAACTGCTAGTATAATATCCTTGCTATATGCAGAAGAGACAGTGCTAAATAAGATTGGCATGATCTAAGCCATCATGGGTCTGGTAGGGAAGGGAGAGAGATCATAAATAATACATTTATAAATAAAATAATTACACACTCTTCAAAGTGCCATGAAAGAAACCAAACAATTGCTGTAATACAGAATGATGAGAGGTACCTATTTTAGATATGTTTGTCAGGAAAGGTCTACTTAAGAAGGTGGCAGTCTGGAGATATAAATTGTAAAATATGTATTTTAAAATAACTATAAAAAGTAAGATCAAGTGGGAACAATTGCAGTGATCCAGAGAGGTTATGATGAGTGTCTGTGCCAGGGTAGTGAAAATGATCATGGAGAGAAATGATGGATTTGAAGACATTAATGATCCTACAGGATTGGGTCATCAACTGGATGTGGGAACTGAAGGAGAGGAAGGGATTATGAATATCAAATAGTGAATGGTGGCACCATTTCCTGAGGTAGAGATTCCGAGAGTAGAAGTAGGAGGACCTTGGTGCTGAGGTGATGATAGATTGTTTTTTAGACACTCAGGTTTGAAGGGATTGGGAGATATCTTAGTGACTATGCCAGAAATGGGATATACAGCTCTGGAGTCCCGGAGAGAAGTCTTTGTGTGGGCAGAAATACGAAAGAAGCAATGAGCTTCCACAAGAGCCACAGGGAGATGGCATTTCATGGAGTAAGTGATCAAATGTCAAAGTTTGTGACCCAATCAAGTAAGATAAAGATTGGAAACTCCTATAAATTGCTGGATGAAGATTTTAAGGTAGTGACCAGTTGAAATCTTCAAGAGTTGGAGTTTGCCATGTGGGTGCTTCTGAAAGATTATGGAGTAGTAGAGAGTTGAAAATTTTAATTTGGATAAGGACAGACATAAAGAAATGTATTGGGAGCAAAGGTAGGGATGAAGGAGAGTGCCATCTGGAGACAATGGAATGTTTTAGAAATAACTGAAGAGAGCAGAAAAGATAGAATATGATGATAAATCAGAAGCATCTAAAGGTACAGTTTTAATGGTGAGTAATTTTGAGGTTATCATAAGGTCTGGAGAGTTCTTTTTGCTGGGGAGCTTTGGGGCCTTCCCAGAAACAGCTGTGGTGTGATGACCTGCACCACCGAGATCCTAGACCTTAAAAGAAGGAGTCAGCCTCCATCTGGATTGATTGTGAAGGCTCCCAGAAGAAATCCATGAAGCTCATGTTGTGGCACATGTACACAGCAGGCAGGGGACTCTGGCTGGGCCTGGGCTCACATCCAGATGTACAGGCGACACACTCATATTACATCAATGGTGTTATTTCTAGGCATTCAACAAGGACTGCATGTTTTGATATTGCTGGAATTTGATATAGTCAAACTGTTCATTCCTTTCTTTTGTTAACAGCCATGTATTGAGCTGAGACAAAGATGTGGTCACTGCCCTCAGAGAACTCTCCATTATGTAGGAGGGTGAAGGAAGACAAGTGAAAAAATAATTGTGATGCAGTGCATGCATAATTTAGTGGAGTCATGTCCAAAGTGCTTTGGAAGAATGAAAGAATAACTACTTTGGAATATATAGAGGAAGTCTTCAGAGAGAGTGGAATTAGATCTTGTTTTTGAAGAATGGGGAGGACTTCCTGAAGGAGAGAAGTGAGTGGGGTTCAGGGAAGAGTTGCCAGTCTGAGAGAAGAGCCAGGAGAGAGGCAACAATGAGCATGGATTCATGACAGTTAAAGACGGGACTGGGTAAGTTTGTAGGAGATAGGCACCGAGGCTGGGGATACAACATGGTGGCAGCTTGTGATCTGCCTTATTCTGGAAAGGATATTCTGCCTGTGCTAATTCAGAGTTATGCCCTAGAATGGATTTGTTTGGGCTAAAATAGTTACCTTTTATGACGGTGGCCCTATTTGACTTTTCCATGGTCTGACTGAGTAGTTCAAACTTTGTTGTTCCAGAATTGTTCTTGCTTTCTGTAATGTTCACTCAAACCACCATTTCTGCCTTTATCTAGTTGTCTGTTTTTCCAGAAGGCCAACCTAAATAAGATCATGATCATTTATAATTTCAATTTAGTTTTTTTAAATTTTTTTATTGTTATGTTAATCCCCATACATTACATCATTAGATTTAGATATAGTGTTCCATGATTCATTGTGCATAACACCCAGTGCTCCATACAGAACGTGCCCTCCTCAATACCCATCACCAGACTAACCCAACCTCCCACCCCCCTCCCCTCTAGAACCCTCAGTTTGTTTGTCCATCGTCTCTCACGATTCGTCTACCCCTCCGATTTCCCCCTCTTCATTCTTCCCCTCCTGCTACCTTCTCTTTTTTTTTTCTCTTAACATATATTGCATTATTTGTTTCAGAGGTACAGATCTGAGATTCAACAGAGTTGCACAATTCACAGCGCTTACCAGAGCACATACCCTCCCCAGTGTCTATCACCCAGTCACCCCATCCCTCCCACCCCACCCCCCACTCCAGCAACCCTCAGTTTGTTTCCTGAGATTAAGAATTCCTCATATCAGTGAGGTCATATGATACATGTCTTTCTCTGTTTGACTTATTTCACTCAACATAATACCCTCCAGTTCCATCCACGTCGTTGCAAATGGCAAGATCTCATTCCTTTTGATGGCTGCATAATATTCCATTGTATATATATACCACCTCTTCTTTATCCATTCATCTGTCGATGGACATCTTGGCTCTTTCCACAGTTTGGCTATTGTGGACGTTGCTGCTCTAAACATCGGGGTGCACGTACCCTTTCGGATCCCTACTTTTGTATCTTTGGGGTAAATACCCAGTAGTGCAATTGCTGTGTCATATGGTAGCTCTATTTTCAACTTTTTGAGGAACCTCCATACTGTTTTCCAGAGTGGCTGCACCAGCTTGCATTCCCACGAACAGTGTAGGAGGGTTCCCCTTTCTCCGCATCCCCGCCAACATCTGTCATTTCCTGACTTGTTAATTTTAGCCATTCTGATTGGTGTGAGGTGGTATCTCATTGAGGTTTTGATTTGGATTTCCCTGATGCTGAGCGATGTTGAGCACTTTTTCATGTGTCTGTTGGCCATTTGGATGTCTTCTTTGGAAAAATGTCTGTTCATGTCTTCTGCCCATTTCTTGATTGGATTCTTTGTTCTTTGGGTGTTGAGTTTGATGAGTTCTTTATAGATTTTGGATAGTAGCTCTTTATCTGATATGTCATTTGGAAATATCATCTCCCATTCTGTCTGTTGTCTTTTGGTTTTGTTCACTGTTTCCTTTGCTTTGCAAAAGCTTTTTATCTAGATGAAGTCCCAATAGTTCATTTTTGCCCTTGCTTCCCTTGCCTTTGGCGATGTTTCTAGGAAGAAGTTGCTTTGGCTGAGGTCGAAGACGTTGCTGCCTGTGTTCTCCTTTAGGATTTTGATGGACTCCTGTCTCACATTGAGGTCTTTCAACCATTTGGAGTCTATTTTTGTGTGTGGTGTAAGGAAATGGTCCAGTTTCATTCTTTTGCATGTGGCTATCCAATTTTCCCAACACCATTTGTTGAAGAGACTGTCTTTTTTCCATTGGACATTCTTTCCTGCTTTGTCGAAGATTAGTTGACCATAGAGTTGAGGGTCCATTTCTGGGCTCTCTATTCTGTTCCATTGATCTATGTGTCTGTTTTTGTGCCAGTACCATACTGTCTTGATGATGACAGCTTTGTAATAGAGCTGGAAGTCCGGAATTGTGATGCCGCCAGCTTTGCTTTTCTTTTTCAATATTCCTCTGGCTATTCGAGGTCTTTTCTGGTTCCATACAAATTTTAGGATTATTTGTTCCATTTCTTTGAAAAAAGTGGATGGTATTTTGGTAGGGATTGCACTGAATGTGTAGATTGCTCTAGGTAGCATTGACATCTTCACAATATTTGTTTTTCCAATCCATGAGCATGGAACGTTTTTCCATTTCTTTGTGTCTTCCTCAATTTCTTTCATGAGTATTTTATAGTTTTCTGAGTACAGATCCTTTGTCTCTTTGGTTAGATTTTTTCCTAGGTATCTTATGGCTTTGGGTGCAGTTGTAAATGGGATTGACTCCTTAACTTCTCTATCTTCTGTCTTGTTGGTGTATAGGAATGCCACTGACTTCTGTGCATTGATTTTATATCCTGCCACTTTACTGAATTCCTGTATGAGTTCTAGCAGTTTTGGGGTGGAGTCTTTGGGGTTTTCCACATAAAGTATCATATCATCTGCAAAGAGTGAGAGTTTGACTTCTTCTTTGCCGATTTGGATGCCTTTTATTTCTTTTTGTTGTCTGATTGCTGTGGCTAGGACTTCCAATACTATGTTGAATAGCAGTGGTGATAGTGGACATCCCTGCCGCGTTCCTGACCTTAGGGGGAAAGCTCTCAGTTTTTCCCCATTGAGAATGATATTAGCTGTAGGTTTTTCATAGATGGCTTTTATGATATTGAGGTATGTACCCTCTATGCCTATACTCTGAAGAGTTTTGATGAAGAAAGGATGCTGTACTTTGTCAAATGCTTTTTCTGCATCTATTGAGAGGATCATATGATTCTTGTTCCTTCTTTTGTTGATGTATTGTATCACATTGATTGATTTGTGGATGTTGAACCAACCTTGCAGCCCAGGGATAAATCCCACTTGGTTGTGGTGAATAATCCTTTTAATGTACTGTTGGATCCTATTGGCTAGTATTTTGGTGAGAATTTTTGCATCCATGTTCATCAGGGATATTGGTCTGGAATTCTCCTTTTTGATGGGGTCTTTGTCTGGTTTTGGGATCTAGGTAATGCTGGCCTCATAAAATGAGTTTGGAAGTTTTCCTTCCATTTCTATTTTTTGGAACAGTTTCAGAAGAATAGGTATTAATTGTTCTTGAAATGTTTGGTAGAATTCCCCTGGGAAGCCATCTGGCCCTGGGCTTTTGTTTTTTGGGAGATTTTTGACGACTGCTTCAATTTCCTTAGCGGTTATAGGTCTGTTCAGGTTTTCTATTTCCTCCTGGTTCAGTTTTGGTAGTTGATACATCTCTAGGAATGCATCCATTTCTTCCAGGTTATCTAATTTGCTGGCATAGAGTTGCTCATAATATGTTCTTATAATTGTTTGTGTTTCTTTGGTGTTGGTTGTGATCTCTCCTCTTTCATTCATGATTTTGTTGATTTGGCTCATTTCTCTTTTCTTTTTGGTAAGTCTGGCCAGGGGTTTATCAATCTTGTTAATTCTTTCAAAGAACCAGCTCCTAGTTTCGTTGATCTGTTCTACTGTTCTTTTAGTTTCTATTTCATTGATTTCTGCTTTGATCTTTATTATTTCTCTTCTCCTGCTGGGTCTAGGCTTTACTTGCTGTTCTTTCTCCAGCTCCTTTAGGTGGAGGGTTAGGTTGTGTACTTGAGACCTTTCTTGTTTCTTGAGAAAGGCTTGTATTGCTATATACTTTCCTCTTAGGATTGCCTTTGCTGCATCCCAAAGATTTTGAATAGTTGTGTTTTCATTTTCATTGGTTTCCATGAATTTTTTTAATTCTTCTTTAATTTCCTGGTTGACCCATTCATTCTTCAGTAGGATGCTCTTTAGCCTCCATGTATTTGAGTTCTTTCTGACTTTCCTCTTGTGATTGAGTTCTAGTTTCAAAGCATTGTGGTCTGAAAATAGGCAGGGAATGATCCCAGTCTTTTGGTACTGGTTGAGACCTGATTTATGACCTAGGATGTGATCGATTCTGGAGAATGTTCCATGGGCACTAGAGAAGAATGTGTATTCCGTTGCTTTGGGATGGAATGTTCTGAATATGTCTGTGAAGTCCATTTGGTCCAGTGTGTCATTCAAAGTCTTTATCTCCTTGTTGATCTTTTGCTTAGATGATCTGTCCATTTCAGTGAGGGGGGTGTTAAAGTCCCCCACTATTATTGTATTGCTGTTGATGTGTTTCTTTGCTTTTGTTATTAATTGGCTTATATAATTGGCTGCTCCCATATTAGGGGGATAGATATTTACAATTCTTAGATCTTCTTGTTGGATAGACCCTTTAAGTAGGATATAGTGTCCTTCCTCATCTCTTATTACAGTCTTTGGTTTAAAATCCAATTTGTCTGATATAAGGATTGCCACCCCAGCTTTCTTTTGGTGTCCATTAGCATGGTAAATTGTTTTCCACCCTCTCACTTTAAATCTGGGGGTGTCTTTGGTTCTAAAATGAGTCTCTTGCAGACAGCATATTGATGGGTCTTGTTTTTTAATCCAGTCTGATAGCCTGTGTCTTTTGATTGGGGCATTTAGCCCATTTACATTCAGGGTAACTATTGAAAGATAGGAATTTAGTGCCATTGTATTGCCTGTAAGGTGACTGTTACTGTATATTGTCTGTGTTCCTTTCTGGTCTATGTTGCTTTTAGGCTCTCTCTTTGCTTAGAGGACCCCTTTCAAGATTTCTTGTAGGGCTGGTTTCGTGTTTGCAAATTCCTTTAGTTTTTGTTTGTCCTGGAAGCTTTTTATTTCTTCAATATTCAATGACAGCCTAGCTGGATATAGTATTCTTGGCTGCATATTTTTCTCATTTAGTGCTCTGAATATATCCTGCCAGTCCTTTCTGGCCTGCCAGGTCTCTGTGGATAGGTCTGTTGCCAATCTAATGTTTCTACCATTGTAGGTTACAGATCTATTCTCCCGAGCTGCTTTCAGGATTTTCTCTTTGTCTATGAGACTCGTAAGTTTTACTATTAGATGTCGGGGTGTTGACCTATTTTTATTGATTTTGAGAGGGGTTCTCTGTGCTTCCTGGATTTTGATGCCTGTTTCCTTCCCCAAATTAGGGAAGTTCTCTGCTATAATTTGCTCCATTATACCTTCTGCCCCTCTCTCTCTTTCTTCTTCTTCTGGGATCCCAATTATTCTAATGTTGTTTCGTCTTATGGTATCGCTTATCTCTCGAATTCTGCCCTCATGATCCAGTAGTTGTTTATCTCTCTTTCTCTCAGCTTCTTTATTTTCCATCATTTGGTCTTCTATATCACTGATTCTCTCTTCTGCCTCATTTATCCTAGCAGTTAGCGCCCCCATATTTGATTGCACCTCATTAATAGCCTTTTTGATTTCGACTTGGTTAGATTTTAGTTCTTTTACTTCTCCAGAAAGGGTTTCTCTGATAACTTCCATGCTTTTTTCAAGCCCAGCTAGTATCCTTAAAGTGATGATTCTGAACTCTAGATCTGACATCGTACTAATGTCTGTATTGAGTAGGTCCCTGGCAGTCGGTACTACCTCTTGTTCTTTTTGTTGAGGTGATTTTTTCCGTCTTGTCATTTTGTGCAGAGGAGAACAGATTAATGAGAGAACAAAATGCTAGCAGGGTAACAATGTCCCCAGAAAATATACTCTAAACAAATCAGAAAAAACCTGAAGCAGTGGGAAAAGAAAGGGAAAGAGAGATAAAAGAAAAAGAAGAAAAAAAAAGAAGATAAAGATAAAAACAAACAAAAACAGAACAAAACAAAACAAAACAAAAAGTAGAATGTGATCAAATATGATCAGGCTGGTATATAGATCAGTGCCACACAGTAGATTTTTGGTGTATTTTGGTCTGGTCGAAGAAAGTGCCTCCCAAAATTTTAAAGAAAGAAAAACTTATATATGTACAAAAATAAGGGTTGATATGATGAAGGGATGGAATATGACTGTAAAGATGGAAATTATAAAAAATTTTATACAAGGAATTGATAAGAAGTTGTTTGAAAAAAGAAAGAAGAGGATTTAAAAAAAAAGAAAAAAAGGGAGAGAATGTGATCAGGCAGGGCAGTAGGAAAAAACCATACACTAGAGATTTAGGGTATATTTTGATCTGTTAGAAGAAACTATTTCAAAATTTTAAAGAGAGAACAACTTATATATATATGCCAAAAATACGGGTAACTAGTATGAAGGGATAGAATATGACTCTAAAAATGAAAAATAAAAATGTTTTTTTAAAAAAGGGATTGATAAGAAGTTGGTTGAAAAAGGGAAAAAGAAAAATTCAAAAAAAAAAAAAAAGAAAAAAAGACAGTTAAAAAAAAAATTAGCCTTGAAAGACTAAAGAATCATGGTAAAAAAGCCATGAATTCTATGTGCAGTATTCCCCTAGCGCTGGAGTTCTGCCGTTCTCATTGATCGGTAAACTTCGTCTTGGCTGGCTGTTCTCGCTGATCTTCTGGGGGAGGGGCCTTTTGCCATGGTTTCCAAATGTCTTTGCCGGAGGCGGAATTGCCCCGCCCTTGCCCCCTCCCGGCTAAGTAATCTGCTCGGGTTTGCTCTCTGGAGCTTTTGTTCCCTGCAAGCTTTCCGTACAGCTTTGGAGACAGAGAGTGAACATGGTGGCCTCCCAATTTCCACCTCGGAGGAGCCGAGAACTCGGGCCCTGCTCCTCAGTGAGCCCCCAGAGAAAAGCAGTCAGTCACCCCCATCTCCCCGGTCTCTGGCCGCACTCTGTGCTCACCCGGCCTGTGATCGCGCGTTTCTATCTCTGGCACCCAACCCCGTGTGGAGTCTCCAAACCCAGCAGATCCCTGCGGTGCGCTCCCGCGCCGCTCCTCCTGGAGGAGGAAGGGAAGTCTCCCCGGATCTGCCACTTGTTGGGTCCCTGCTGGAGGAGCAGTGGCCCGACTGTGCTGCGGATCACGGTTTATGACAATCCCGAGCTGAGAGCCCGTGCCTGGGCTCCGTCTCTGCAGCCGGCTTCCCTGCTCCAATACCTGGGAGCTCTGCTGCACTCAGGCACCCCCGGTCTTTCTGTGACCCTGAGGGTGCTGAGACAACAATGTCCCACGAGGGTTCCACCCCCCCTTAGCCACCGGAGTGATGTCCCTCAGCAGAGCAGACTTCTAAAAGTTCCGATTTCTGTGCTCTGTGGCTCTATCACTTGCCAGAAGCAGCCAACGGAGACCCCTCCCCCACCATCTATCCTCCCGAATATCGCCTGGGATTCACTTCTCTGCACGTCCTATCTTCCAGAAAGTGGTCGCTTTTCTGTTCAGAGAGTTGTTGCTATTCCTTTCTTCGATCTCCTGTTGGGTTTGTAGGTGTTCAGAATGGTTTGATCCCTATCCAGCTGAATTCCTGAAAGGAGACGAAATCCAGGTCTCCTACTCCTCCGCCATCTTGCTCCGCCCCCCTCTATAATTTCAATTTAGTTTTAAGAGCATAGAGGGGTCTCAGAGTCTTCTAATTTGTTCTCTTCCTTTAATAACAGCTAGTTCTAGGACAATCAAGCAAATACTTATTTTTTTCTGTTAATGTTCTTATATCTTCTCTATCTGACCCCCATCTTTTTTTAAACTACTTTTTATCCCCCTTTATCTACTCTCTTTCTCCATCGTACTTCCTATTATACAAATCTACAACTACCTTCCCCCCACTAAATTCATTCTTCAAATAAGCAACAAATATATGTAAATGATGTTGTAGAGTCATCTGAATTTTGTGCCCTCACTCTGAGGTCTTATTAGGATGTTCTTCATATAAGCAGTGACCTTTATTAAATAAAGTACAGCCACTGTTACTGATATTCTTAAAATGTGTGCTTTCCCATTTTAAAAAGTCACAACCAAAACAATAAGCTTCATTGTCCTAGTTATTCTAATAATAACTTATTGTAAGTTATGTGTAAATCTGATTCCAGTATGTATTAGGTTTATCCATATGAAAAGTGTACTAATATCATTGTGACTTAAAATTGCTTTCTTTTTTTAAGTAAACATAACTAATTCTAAAGAGAAAATCATGAATATACCTACCACCACTAAGAATTTTAATTTTCTTTCTTTTTAAATTTAATTTTAATAAATTATTTTAAATAATAAAATAAATTATATCTAGTCACTTATGAACCTGGAGTGAATAATTTAGTGGTAGAAAAACATAGTAGACTGACAATTTGAGAGCAGTTTCAAACATTGCTATCCCAAAAATGCCACTTAAAACCATCTGGTCTACATTGTCATTTTCTTTTGAATGGTGAAAGCTTTTGTTGCCATGTCAACAGCTTGATCTAAAGTTCACTCTTCCCTGGCCTCTGGTGAAAAGATATTCTTCAGTTGACTAGCTCTCTTAGAGAAGTTTATTAGAGCTGGCTAGACAATTTAACAGTGTAAAAGAAACTGGGAATAATGGAAAGTGTGGCTTGAAGGTACAGCATTTCACATGGAAGAGACTGTCCCTCTAAGCCACAAAACATTCATAGCAAAGTGACTGTGCTCTCATGAGCTGCCTCACACACTTAAGTCCAGTTAGCACTCAATAAATTGTTGCTGAACCTTCCATTAGCAGTGGAATCTTTTAAAAAACCTTCCCCAAGTAAGTACCACCTGTGGTTGGCCACCAGTTTTCTGAGCAACATGGTACCCAGACAGGTAGCCAATTCAGTTTGGGTTCCTAAGGTATTTTTCCCAGATCTTATAGCAGTGTAAAACTAGAGAAGATTTGGTATCTAAATATTCTGATATTGGGGCACCTGGGTGGCTCAGTCATTAAGCATCTGCCTTCAGCTCAGTTCATGATCCCAGGGTCCTGGGATCAAGCCCGGCATTGGGCATCTGGCTCAGTGGGAAGCCTGCTTCTCCCTCTCCCACTCCCCCTGCTTGTGTTCCCTCTCTCGCTGTCTCTTTCTCTGTCAAATAAATAAATAAAATCTTAAAAAAATATATTCTGATATCTCATTTATTGAGGAACTATTATTATATGCTAGGCACCACTTATTAAAAATATGAATAAGACTGAGGAAGTCTTAGATAGACTTAGACTTGTGGAAATCTGTCCTTCAGTTGAGAAGGCAAGTACATGTAACTACCTAGTGATACAGGTTCTTATATTTAAAGAGTACAAATAAAGCATGGGGCAGAGAAGTAAGAGAGCAGAAAGCAAAGTAAGGAAAACCTCTCATTTGTTGTGAGAACAGAATGCCTACTAGAATAAGTTAACCTTTGCATATATTCTTGTTGGAAATCTTTGCAGTGTGACTATTATGTGGTAGCTTGTTCATTGCCAAATTTTTCACCCAGAAAGCAGTAGTTTCAGTTGGTACATTGACTTCATTAATCAAGATTTCTTTGGAGCATTCTGTTCAGAATCCTTGTGTTAAAGACTTTGATGCATTAGGATGGTTCTTCTTTGACAAATATTTGAATTTAAATGAGCTGGATGTTCCCTGATTTAAGAGCTAATGTGATATGATGGCTTCTTTCAGTGTCATAGTTAACCCCATAATCCTTCCAAGTAAAAACAAACAATTACAAGTTATTCATTGTTATCCATCTGATACTTAGTTAATGTCTGCATTTCATTTTTGTCATACTACAAGTAAGACTCAGGTAATCCAATTTTCAGACTTCAGAAATATGTTGGTATTGTGACACAGTGCTTCATAAACAAGACTGAGTGCATTCTTCTCAACTGACCACATTGTTTTGCTTATAGATAAAGTTATTCATAAGCATTAGTACAGGTACAGTAGAGCTCCCAATTACTAATATTTTAAGATATTCATCTAAGCAACTAAATAATGACATCACCTGTCCTGAAAAGTCATAATATTTATTGTGCTCTCATAACATTCACAGTAAGGGATAGCTCATGCAATAGTAGTCATCCATTTATTCAATCAGGAGAGGAATATAAGTACTTTCTATGCACCAAGTGCTGTAGTAGAGCATAGAAATGTAACACTAACTACACCATGGCCTCTATTTTTAAGGAAGCTACAATGTATATGAAGAGATAGATTCCTAGTAATTACAACACAAAATGACAGTACTAATGGGTGCAAGTAAAATGTGTTTTGCGAGCATCAAAAATAGAGGACTATTTGCAAGGTGAAGGCTTCACAGAGAAGGCAACTTAAAGCTGAATCTTGAAGGAAGAATAGATTTTATAAGGCAGATAAGCTGTATTTACTGTAATATGATAAAATTCTTTTATCATATACACTTGCCAAGTATTTGTATATTATTTCTTTGTGATACATATCTTATTTGTTGTCTTAATAACCCTGTGAGTAGGTACCATTATCATCTCCATCTTAGAGGTAGAAAAATTACCAGGCTTAGAAAGTTTAGTAATTTGTCAAGGTCCCAGCCAGGGCAGAGAGGGAGGATCACTTCACAACTTGAGCTTTTACCCACCAAAACGAAACCATTTCTTGCTGTGGTGGTGACATACTGAGTAGACACAGTGGTCATGGAAAATTTAGCCTTATTTTCTGGCCCAGGTGATTGGAGTTTACTCCACTATTTTCTAGTTTTGATTAGATTGTAAAAGCTTGAGAATAAGGTCTAGTCCATTTCTTTCCTATTCCTTCCAGTGCCCTGGATGGACTTCCTAGGTAATTATAGACACAGACTCTTTTTTTTAAATGTATGAAGATATTTTTGAGGTACAAAGTCATTTGCAAATGCACAATAATACTTTAAAAAATATTTGGAATAAAGATGTTCTCTGAAGAAAGTGCCCTGCCATTGATTCATGAGTGCAGTCCTCACTTTACTAAGGAAACTGAGAAATCATAAATGATGTATAAAGCAGTGATGTACTTGCAAGATTCTGACAAAGTCAGTTAGTATCAGAAGAACAGACATAAATAAATTAGTTCCTTGCTGAATAAAACATAAATAAATCAGAAGAATGAACCTAAAAGGATCCAGATCCTCCTTTAATTAAACAAGTAGTAGAATATGCCATCCATAAAATATCAGCATATCTGAATACATCCCTAATTCTAGATGTAACATCCTGCCTTTTGCTAAGACATTGTATGTCAATTTCCAGAAATTCACTAGGTAAATCCAATATTTAAATAAAAGTGAAACTGAGAAAAGGAGACATCCTTCCTATGATGTATGGTTTGTAACTTATATTTTTCTAGAAATAATATTATAGACAACTTCATGACTGAAATCACAGTAAATCTGTTCTCTTATTTCTTCAGTGGAAAGATTTGGAGCCACCTACCCACGGTTTGCCTGATTTCTCCATCTTTCAAGAGCCAAATTACATTATGTTTTAGAAATGATTTTGAGATTTTTTTCTCTAATTTTTTTGATTGCTCAAGCCTTGGTTATTTTTAAAAGCTTTAGATTTTCTTTGCACTCATTTCTCATTTAGAGTTTGAAATGATATGATCAAATACATCTGCCTTAAGAAATAGCATTCAAATCAGAATCTTGGTGGATGGGTTTGAAGTAATTTTTTTTAGTAGAAAGCATTTTATTAACTAAAGTTTCTGCCCATGGGAATATTTTAAATGTGTGAAGATAAAGAGAATATGTAATCTTCATAGCAGCTGGTGGGAGAAAGTCTTTATAGGAAAAGACCAGCCTTGCTGAGAAGAGGCTTTGATAAAGCTACTAGGGATAGGAACAAACACTGGAGTCTCAGGTAGAACTTACACCCAGGTTTTATGCAAAGAAGAGAGCAATGCTGAGAAATAAAGAATGAATGAAACAGGAGGTGGAATGGTCAGTCTGTGGGGCAGCCTGGAGCAGTGGTTTTCAAACTATAGTTCACATCCCATTAGTGGGCATAGATTCAATGAATGGATGGTTGCCAGCTATAAAAAAATACAGATGAGAATAGAAGAGAAAATATCAGTGCATATCATGTAGTAAAGATTAAATATTGTTTTTAGAAAATAATTAGCATGTCATACATAGTAAAGATTAAGTACTGTTTTGTGAAATGTTCAATTTCATGTATGTGTGTAGTGGATAAGTATATTTCTTATAAAATCTAGGTAAAAATAAATTATGAACAATGATCTAAAGAGAAGAGAAATTCAAATTAATGGCAAGGTAGGGTTTTCTTGGGGGGGGAAGAATAAAACCAAGAATTTGCAAGTTCTTTCCATATCTGTTGCTAAAACTTGAGTAAATTCTACTTTGAAATTTGTTGTTTGTTGTTTTGTGTGTGTGTGTGTATGCACCTGCACATCCATGCAGGAATGTATAGGTGGAGTATTATGAACAGGGAGGATTTCAAGAAAGTAGGAAAGAATCACTTAGGAATATATATATATTATATGTATATAAATATATATATTTATCCATATAAATATATTCATATTTAAGTATATTAAATATATCTACATATAATGGATACTGCATTTACATTTTGGTTACATTTAAATAATATCATCTTGAGATCAGAAACTAATAAAATTCAAATAGCTATATTAGGAAGGGAAAGCAACATAGACACAGATAGTTACTTCATTAAATCATTCAAATTGACTTTGAGTTTCCTCACCTGAAATGAGATGTATACTTAATTGAATGTATATATCAGGTCCAATGCTAAAAAAATCACTTTATTTTTAATGAAACTTTTTCACACTGCTGAATTTTAATGTGCTATCAGAAAGATCATCAGAGTTTGCTATTTTTAATTTTTTTTTCACTAAAACTTTAGTCTTGAAAGTCTTCATCTGTGTCGTGTATGTGACTTTGTCTTGCACATATGCCCAATATTTTGTGTTAAAGTTTAGCATTATGTTTTTTTTCTCTACAATTTATAGCCTATAGATTAAACTGTTTTAAAAGCAATTCAGAAACTACTGAACATTATTTTTTAGTATCTTCATTAAAACAAATATTTTTTCCTTTCCTTTCAATATCCTTCCCTTCTTTTTTTCTTTTTTTTCTCTCTGATATATAGAGTCCCTCCCAGGTGGTAAATGCCAGGAACAGTAGTGAATAAGGCAGATACCATCTCTGTCCTTGTATAGTTATGGTAAAGGGGAAGGACAGGTTTAAGGGTGCACATGGGGAGGGACATTTAGCCTAAACTTGCAGTATTGGAGAAGGCCTCTGGATCAAATGACATGTAAGATATCAGGTGAAGTATGAGAAACATGGCCAGGGAAGTCAGAACTGGGATGAGGTGCCAAATGTCATAGGCAAAAGGAATAGCATGCGCATGGGGTATGAAGCAAGATGAGCATGGGAGGGAGAGGTGAGAGGTGATCCTAGAGAGGTAGGAAGGGGCTTCATCTCATCACAAAAGTCACTGAAACCAGGTAGAAATCTGAGTTCTATCATAAAAGCAATGGGGAGTCACTGAGGTCATTTTAGCAGGTTCTACTTGATTTCTGCTTGAGAAGGAATGTATTTGTGGAAATAGTCGAAAGCCACTCAAAGTGCAGTGTAGACTGTAGACCAGAGTCAACAAATGTCTTTGGTAAAGGACCAGATATTAAATATATGGACTTTGTGGATTATATGGATGACCTCTCTTACAACTACTCAACTTTGTTGTAGTGTGAATGCAGTCATAGACAATTTGTGAACAAATGAGTGTTATTGTGTTCCAATGCCATTTTATTTAAGGACATTGAAATTTGATTTCATATTATTTTCATGTATGGCAATTTTTTCTTTATTATTTTTTCAACCATTTAAAAATGATTCTTAGGATGTATTCCATAGAAAAACAGTCTCTGGACTGGATTTGGCATACAGACTCCAGTGTATTGACTTCTGTCTACAGGACAAGACAGGTGTGTAAATGAGGGAGTAACTCTGGGCAGTACATGAGGATATTTACAGAGTAAAGGACATGGGGTTAATTTCTGCTTCTGACTCTAATTCTGATGATAGGGTGCAAAGATACTTTAAGCATTATGTACAATTGTGAAGTCTCTGAAGCTGATAGCTTTGAAGGGCAATATATATTTGTATTTATACATTCTAATATGTTTAAGGGGGATTAATTTTTTAAAAACTCAATTCCTGCAGTGTCATTATAGGCTAAAGTGGAAACAATCATTACATATAGAGATATATATTTATAAGTTTTTAAAAAGTAATGTGTGTATTTACATATTTTAAGGAAGAAATGTATTAGTCTGGGTTCTCTAGGGAAACAAAACCAATAACCAGTAGACAGTCTCATGTGTACAGTCTCAACACCCTCTCAGCCATGTAAAAATGAGCCTTGGGCCTAGAACACTTCCTTATCAAAAGATAAAGAGTCCTGACAGCCGGTGCTAGACTTATCACTTATTTTTCCATGTTTCAGACTCAACATGTACTCCTTTGTTCTGCTTAAGCATATGTGTCATGTGGTACCTGGCCAACCCCACTACTATCTCTATCCCCTGTGGTGAGGAAACAGGGTCTGCTGCAGCACAAAGAGGGTCCTGCTAGGAGGGACCCACTGGCCACAAGGAACTAACGCCCATCATTTAAGCTGATCTTGCTGTGTGTCTTTATATGAGTAAAACATTATTCAATGCAATGTTTGACTATGTTGTGTTTTTCTTGGTGACTCAGATATTGAGATGCAGTGGGCAGAAGTGTTCGAACTTATACTCCTGATAACAGTCACAGATGCTATTTGGTTCACATTTTATATCTATCTATATCCATATATATCTATATTTCTCTCTCTCTCTCTTTATTATGAAAAATTGGCTCACACAGTTATGGAGGCTATATCCTAAGATCTACAGTCAGCAAGCTGGAGAACAAGGAGAGCTGATAGTTTAAGTTCCAATCTGAGTCTAAGTTCAAAGGCAAGGGAAGGCTAATAATTCATGTCAAAGACAGCCAAATAGAGAATTCTTTCTACTCAAACTTTTAAATCTATTTAGGACTTCATTGAACTGGATGAGATCTATCCACACTGGGGAGGTCAATCTCCTTTACTCAGTCTACCAATTTAAATGTTAATCTCAGGGGCACCTGGGTGGCTCAGTAGGTTAAATGTCTGTCTTCGGCTCAGGTCTTGATCCCAGGGTCCTGGGTTCGAGCCCCGCATTGGGCTCCCTGCTCAGCGGGGAGCCTGTTTCTCTCTCTCTCTCTCTCTGCCTGCCACTCCCCCTGCTTGTGCTCATTCTCTCTCTCTGTCAAATAAATAAATAAAATCTTTAAAAAAAATAAATGTTAATCTCATTCAGAAACATTCACAGACATACAGAAATAATGCTTCATCAAATATCTGGTCACCTCATAATCTATTCAAGTTGACATATGAAGTTTACTATCACAGAAAACAAGGGGGTTTATACACTGGAATGGCATAACTGGAGGGTCTGGGTAAACTTTATTATTTATTTATTCATTTTAAATTAACATATAATGTATTATTTGGTTCAGGGGTACAGGTCTGTGAATCATCAGTCTTACACAATTCACAGAGTTCACCATAGTACATACCCTCCCCAGTGTCCATCACCCAGCCACCCTATCCCTTCCACCCCCCTCCCCTCCAGCAACCCTCAGTTTCTTTCCTGAGATTAAGAGTCTCCTATGGTTTGTCTCCATCTCTGGTTTCGTCTTGTTTCATTTTTCCCTCCCTTCCCCTAGGATCCTCTGTCTTGTTGCTCAAACTCCTCCTATCAGTGAAGTCATATTATACTTATCTTTCTCTGATTGACTTATTTCACTTAGCATAATACCCTCTAGTTCCATCCATGTCATTGCAAATGGCAAGATTTCAAATTTTTTGATGGCTACATAATATTCCAATGTGTGTGTGTGTGTGTGCGTGCGTGTGTGTTTGTGTGTTTGTGTGTGTGTATACCACATCTTCTTTATCCATTCATCTGTTGATGGACATCTTGGCTGTTTCCATAGTTTGGTTATTGTGGACATTGTTGCTATAAACATTGGGGTGCACGTGCCCCTTCGGATCACTACATTTGTATCTTTGGGTTAAATACCAAGTAGTGCAATTGCTGGGTCGTAGGGTAGCTCTATTTTCAATTTTTGAGGAATATCCATACTGTTTTCCAGAGTGGATGCACCAGCTTGCATTCCCACCAATAGCGTAAGAGGGTTTCCCTTTCTCCGCATCTCCGCCAACATCTGTCGTTTCCTGACTTGTTCATTTTAGCCATTCTGACTGGTGTGAGGTGGTATCTCATTGAGGTTTTGATTTGGATTTCCCTGATGCTGAGCGATGTTGAGCACTTTTTCATGTGTCTGTTGGCCATTTGGATGTCTTCTTTGGAAAAATGTCTGTTCATGTCTTCTGCCCATTTCTTGATTGGATTCTTTGTACTTTGGGTGTTGAGTTTGATAAGTTCTTTATAGATTTTGGATACTAGCCCTTTATCTGATATGTCATTTGCAAATATCTTCTCCCATTCTGTCTGTTGGTTTTTGGTTTTGTTGACTGTTTCCTTTGCTGTGCAAAAGCTTTTTATCTTGATGAAGTCCCATAGTCCATTTTTGCCCTTGCTTCCCTTGCCTTTGGCGACGTTTCTAGGAAGAAGTTGCTTCAGCTGAGGTCGAAGAGGTTGCTGCCTGTGTTATCCTCAAGGATTTTGATGGATTCTTATCTCACATTTAGGTCTTTCATCCATTTTGAGTCTATTTTTGTGTGTGGTGTAAGGAAATGGTCCAGTTTCATTCTTTTGCTTGTGGCTGTCCAGTTATCCCGACACCATTTGTTGAAGAGATGGTCTTTACTCCACTGGACATTCTTTCCTGCTTTGTCGAAGATGAGTTGACCATAGAGTTGAGGGTCCATTTCTGGGCTCTCTATTCTGTTCCATTGATCTATGTGTCTGTTTTTGTGCCAGTACCATACTGTCTTGATGATGACAGCTTTGTAATAGAGCTTGAAGTCTGGAATTGTGATGCCACCAGCTTTGCTTTTCTTTTTCAACATTCCTCTGGCTATTCGAGGTCTTTTCTGGTATTTTTGGGATTGTTTGTTCCATTTCTTTGAAAGAAGTGGATAGTATTTTGATAGGGATTGCATTAAATGTGTAGATTGCTCTAGGTAACATAGACATTTTCACAGTATTTGTTCTTCCAATCCATGAGCATGGAATGTTTTTCCATTTCTTTGTGTCTTCCTCAATTTCTTTCATGAGTATTCTAGAGTTTTCTGAGTACAGATCCTTTGCCTCTTTGGTTAGATTTATTCCTAGGTATCTTATGGTTTTGGGTGCAATTGTAAATGGGATTGACTCCTTAACTTCTCTTTCTTCTGTCTTGTTGTTGGTGTATAGGAATGCCACTGATTTCTGTGCATTGATTTTATATCCTGCCACTTTACTGAATTCCTGTATGAGTTCTAGCAGTTTTGGGGTGGAGTCTTTGGGGTTTTCCACATAAAGTATCATATCATCTGCAAAAAGTGAGAGTTTGACTTCTTCATTGCCTATTCAGATGCCTTTTATTTCTTTTTGTTGTCTGATTGCTGAGACTAGGACTTCTAGTACTATGTTGAATAGCAGTGGTGATAGTGGACATCTCTGCCATGTTCCTGACCTTAGGCAAAAAGCTCTCAGTTTTTCCCCTTTGAGAATGATATTCGCTGTGGGTTTTTCATAGATGGCTTTTATGATATTGAGGTATGTACCCTCTATGCCTACACTGTGAAGAGTTTTATTCAAGAAAGGATGCTGTCCTTTGTCAAATGCTTTTTCTGCATCCATTGAGAGGATCATATGTTTCTTGTTCTTTCTTTTATTAATGTATTGTATCACATTGATTGATTTGCAGATGTTGAACCAACTTTGCAGCCCAGGAGTAAATCCTACTTGGTCGTGGTGAATAATCCTTTTAATGTACTGTTGGATCCTATTGGCTAGTATTTTGGTGAGAATTTTTGCATCCATGTTCATCAGGGGTATTGGTCTGTACGTCTCCTTTTTGATGGGGTCTTCATCTGGGTTTGGAATCAAGGTAATCCTGGCCTTATAAAATGAGTTTGGAAGTTTTCCTTCCATTTCTATTTTTTGGAACAGTTTCAGAAGAATAGGTATTAATCCTTCTTTAAATGTTTGGTAGAATTCCCTGGGAAGTCATCTTGCCCTGGGCTCTTGTTTGTTGGGAGATTTTTGATTACTGCTTCAATATCCTTAGTGGTTATGGGTCTGTTCAGATTTTCTCTTTCTTCCTGGCTCAGTTTTGGTGGTTTATACATCTCTAGGAATGCATCCATTTCTTCCAGATTATCTAATTTGCTGGCATAGAGTTGCTCATAATATGTTCTTATAATTGTTTGTGTTTCTTTGGTGTTGGTTGTGATCTCTCCTCTTTCATTCATGATTTTATTTATTTGGGTCCTTTCTCTTTTCTTTTTGATATGACTGGCCAGGGGTTTATGAATCTTATTAATTCTTTCAAAGAACCAGCTCCTAGTTTCGTTGATCTGTTCTACTGTTCTTTTGGTTTCTATTTCATTGATTTCTGCTCTGATCTTTATTATTTCTCTTCTCCTGCTGGGTTTAGGCTTTATTTGCTCTTCTTTCTCCAGCTCCTTTAGATGTAGGGTTAGGTTGTGTACTTGAGATCTTTCTTGTTTCTTGAGAAAAGCTTGTATTGCCATATACTTTCCTCTTAGGATCGCCTTTGCTGCATCCCAAAGATTTTGAACAGTTGTGTTTTCATTTTCATTTATAGTTAAACTCCTTTAAATGGTAACATTAACTAAGACCTGAACAATGGGTTAGCCAAACAGCAGAGTGGCTGGGGCTATTGAGGGTGAAGAAGAAAATTTTAGATGGGGAGCTACATGTATTGGAATCCAGAAAAAGATGACGACAGAAGAAAGACCAGAAGGACTTTATTTCTACCCAGAGGTTTGCTAGCCTTTTCTGAAGAGCAGTGTTAAGCAATGTAGGAGCCCCAAGAAGGCTTTATATTTGTCTATTGTCTCATTAGGGTTGAACCAGCTATGTAGCAGCTACAGATCACTGGTACTATTCAGTTCTCCAGAAACAAGCCCTCCTATTAAGCAATAGGCCTCTGTACTACTTTTGTCCCTCCACCAGCCTTATATAAATAACTTCTAAGAGAAAAGAAAATCAGCTTCAGGAAAAATTTCCAATCTTCATAATAAAGGCCATAGTTTATGTCCTTGGCCCCAGAGAGCCCCTCCTCCTTGGGTGGAGGCACTCAACCAGGAGAACATCATGTGTACATCATCCTTGGCATTAGGAAGAGGTGGGTTAGGCCTGTGATCAACCATAGGTAAGTTCATCTGAAGGCTATAACTTGATTCTGTTGGCCTCAGGTCATATGTTGGAGAAACTATGAACAAAGAATTTCATTTGTGCCAGTTGCAGGGAACTGTTTTTCACTGAAGGAAATAGTAAAACATCCTTAGCAGCCTTGAAAAAATTTATTTTTGTCAGGAATATCATTAAAATATACTTGCACAAAAATAATTCTTGTAGTGGGAAATAAAGCAATCCCATTGTCTTGGGACCACCCTGTATAGCACCTGTGAAATACCCTCTTTCTGCCATGTGTTTTAGTACCACATGAAAAGAAATCACAATGCAAGTACTGTGATTCTAGCTTTACATTTATAATCTTTGTGTATGGCATGCACCTTCTGATTTTTGGTCTATCTCCATTGTGATCCATGTTAAACCACTAAAAAGTGAGTTTTCAGCATTTTAAATAGGATGAAGGGGCGCCCGGGTGGCTCAGTCGTTAAGCATCTGCCTTCGGCTCGGGTCATGATCCCGGGGTCCTGGGATCGAGCCCCGCATCGGGCTCCCTGCCCAGCGGGGAGCCTGCGTCTCCCTCTCCCACTCCCCCTGCTTGTGTTCCCTCTCTCGCTGTGTCTCTCTCTGTCAAATAAGTAAATAAAATCTTAAAAAAATAAAAATAAAAAATAAATAGGATGAAGATCATAGTTTCCTGTTCTGATGTAGTTTTAGCTACATTATTTAGGCCCAGGCATATCGTGTAGATTCCTAACATTATGACAAATCCATTTTCAAGGGTGAAAAAAAAAAAACAACCCTAGTATCTTCATAACTTATGAATAGTTTGGGCCTGCCTGCCAGAAATCCAGCTGTGTTACTATCGAAACCTCGTTGGCCTAGATGTGATGTCATCACCCCACAAAAGCTAAAATTCAACTATTCTACTATAAATTGTTAATACAAATATATATATTGAATCATCTAATTATTGGTTACAGATAATACTTCTCTAGTGCTTTACTCTAAGGAGTTAAAAAATATCCACTAAATATAATTGATCAATAATGACATATCAGCATGGGGATGGGGGTGGGGGTTAGCTGAAATGGTGAAATTTACTGTTTTTAAAATACAATGTAGCAAATGACTGCTGAAAATATATTCTAGTGACAAAATTATCTCAATGATGTTTAAAACAGCTAAGTACAACTTTCTAAATAAGTCCTGTTCTTCTCTTCCTGATGACAGAAGAGGCTTGTAACCATTATGTTCAAAGAGCAAAACTCAGAGGGTGCCATCATAAGGGAACTTTATTTTCTCTACAACTCTCCCTTTAATCTTGCACTAAAGGGTGCTAATTTGTCTTCTGCCCTTAAGTGACATTCAGGGTAGGTTTCATAACTTAGAAAATAAAAAGTTTCACATTTACTTCTCATTACAAAAGAGTCTCTGTTCAGTAATTATTATGTCCAGTCTAGTGTAATAATAAACAACTTTGAATTTTAATTAAGCTAAAAACTGTGCCTTCCCTTACAAAGGGCCTAATAAAGGTGGGAATCTGCAGTCTGACTGGATAAGGGCTTGATGGCTTTTTCCTCGTCCAGCATTATCTCCTCCACCAACAACTGCTGCTTGAGACAGGAGGCAGAGAGCTAGAAAAGACAAGAGAACACAGCGAGAATGGGTCTTATTTGGCTACAACTGATAAACTAGTATCAGTCCTCTGGAGGAATACCAGGGATCAAAGCTAATATTTATTCCTGGAGCACTTTCATAGATTCCATCACAGGAAATACATCTTCTCCCACTGGATTCTTGTTTCCTCCATCATCCTGGGCATCTGGAGAAAGTGTTTCCAATCTCTCTGTGCTAGGATCTCCTTAGTCCTCTAGGTAGTACTTCTGGGAAGACCTAAGGAAAATCTAGCCTTGTTTTCTCTTCTGCATAACTAGTATCTGGCCCACAGAAATCATGGAGTCGTTGGCTCATCATGAGTGGGAGTATAACCTTTTGTTTCAGCTCCTTCACAGGCTGCTCCAACCTTTTACCTATAAAATAGCTCAGACGTGGTATCTAACAAGACCCAGGGACATATGTCAAGCTTTTCTGTAGTTTCCTTGAAGTGCTCTCACTAGTTTAAGGTAAAGAACAGGAAGGTGGGGAGGTACTTACAGTATAGTAATCTCCAGGGAGGTCCTCCTACCAATGTTTTCTCTGGCCAATTCAACTTCAACCATATCAGTCTCCCAATCTTAGAGAAGGGTAAGAGTAACGAAATTGGTTTTAATTAACAAACAACTTTTTAAAAGGTCCTGCTATATAGTTCATGCCTCACTTTGGCATCTTGGGGTGTTTGGCATCTATTTTCTTGGGGCCCCAATGAGAAATAAAATAGTTTCCCATTTTATCAGCCAGGTATAGTAGCCATTAATAGTCTTCTTATTTGAAAAAAACTTAAATAATACCCTAATAGTAAGTTAACATGCAAATGTAATAGTAAAACATGAAATAAAATTTTGTGTGAGTATAAAAGTTTATATGTGAGCTGTCAGTGCATTCTTTGATGATGGTATTATTTGAGTATTTGGCTGTTCATCTAAACATTAGGAATTATATGTAAATAAAGTTTACTTACCAAAACAAATGAATAAAAGATTATTTTTTAACTATGCAATATATTAGTATTTATGAGTAGTGGTAAATCTGAACAACCAGGTAAATACTCTTCCTTTGCATAGAATGACTCACCCAGATGTCTGCTTGCATCTTGTTGTAACCTAGAACACAACTTTGTTTCCAAATGCCTTCATGGTAATTGTGTTCTAAATATCATTTGGGTTGGGGGAGCTGTGCCTGGGTGGCTCAGTCAATTAAGCATCTGCGTTTGGCTTAGGTCATGATCCCAGGGTCCTAGGATTGAGCCCAGCATTGGGCTCCCACCCCTCCCCCTGCTCATGCTCTCTCTCTCTTTCTCTCAAGTAAATAAATAAAATCTTTAAAAAAAAACAACCCTAAAATATGTATCATTTGGGGGATGTGATTTGGGTGGAATGTTTCATCTTGAACACCATTGGCAAGTTCTGATTCATTTAAGCCAATCAGTAAAGTCATTTTCTAGTTTCATGACTGGCTCAGAGATAGGGATATAAAACCATCTGGCAAAATGAAAAATTTGTTGGTAACTTCTGGGAAAAGCATTTCCTCTTTATTTCCAGGAAAAAATTAAGATAATTTCCCTTCTTAGTGGGTAAGAACTGAGGAAAATATATTTCTAACGACTACTGGTAGGGAATTTGAAATCTCAGGAAAGAGTAGATTAAAATGATAATGATACTGTGGGAAACAGAGACCAGATGAAAGGAAACTAGGATTTTCATGTCATCTTTGAGTGACTATAACTAAACTAGTCAAAGCCCAGCCTTCCTTTGGATTCTCCAGTTATCTGAGCAATAAATTCCCTTTGTTCTTTAGGACAGATCTAATAGATTTCCCACTGCTTGCAAATGAAAGCATCTGTACTGATACAGTTCCTGTTCGGAACATTATCTGTGTATTGCTACCAATCTAGCTACTGGGAGTATAATTGGGTATTCATTACTACCACCAAGGGCACTTGGGCTTTCTTAATTAAAATGGCTACTGTATTTATGTTCTGATCCTTTATTTGCTCTACAATTGATCTGTAGGTGATTGGTTTGACCAGTTACTGCTCAGGCTGTTTCTTCTTCTATAGTCATGATTACAGACTTGCAGTATGGTTGCCTGTGATTCTCACTTTGCAAGAATTGATCTCTAGGCATAGGCCTTGGTTCTTTTCCACTCACTCTCCAGGATCTGGCACAGAATCTATTACTGCAGTTGCTCTTTTTCCTCAGGATTGCACCATTAAGAGATGAAGTTAACCCTGAGTAAATAGGAAACTTGTTCATCTAAAGACCCATACTCTGAGGTTATATATGAATAATCCTCCAGAAATCTTTAAAAGAAAAAAGATTTATCTTAGCATTATATTAATTTTATTTCTATGTTAATAGACTATTAAATGAGAACCCTCACTCTATCATATACATAAATCCCTTTTAATATTTTTTATTCTTTCTAGAAATATGTAGAAAAAAATTTCAAGGGATTTCATAGTATTAGACAGGGGTGTGACAATTCCCTTTCCTTCTTAGTTTGGAGTACCCTAAAAGTAGGTTCTAAGACAAGGATTTGTTTGTTGGTAGTTTAGATGGGAGATAATTCAAGATGTGAGTTGAAGGAGCCAGGAGAGTGAGATGGAGAAGGATAAAAGGTCAATAAAAGCTACTCTATTGATCTGGCTAACAGTGTGGACTGTGGGACTCATTATTAGTAGGACTCTCTGAAGAACTACATAGAGTGGCCTACGTTGTGTTTCATATCCCTATTCCTGTATCATTCACGTCCATTACAACTTTTCCAACTGGTGGAGATTTTCTACTAAGAAGACAGTCACCAAACATCACCCCCAAAATGACTCCAGGAGATAGGTCCAGTTATTTGGAGTTCTTCATTACAGGAGTAAAGTCAACAGTAATAATAAGTCTAATTAATTAACACATGTATTTACTTTAAATTTAAAATTAACCCCCCCAAAGAATACTAAACTGACAATTAAGTTAAATTCTAGGTAAAAAGAAAGAGTTCCTTGAAATCAAATTTTAAAGACTAATCCTCCTGAAAATCTATTTTGGTTTGTTTAAAAAGTATGCAGAAAACAATTATTGAAGACAACTGTTTGTTTGGTTTTTTTTTTTTTTTGGTTATTTATCAATTGGGACTGGCTGTATATAGATATATGTGTATATATATGATTTATCATTTGGGTTATTTATCATTTGAGACTGGCTGTATATATATATAATTTATCATGTGGGTTATTTATCAATTGCCTTTTTAAAAGGCTTTGTCATAGCCTTTTTAAAAGAAATGGCCCTCTTTCTAATATAGCAGGAAATCTTTGAATTTCTAGATAAAAGTGTAGTAACAAAAAGTGGTTTTTAATTAAAAAAAACCCTCAGTTTTCTACATGCCATGAATGAGAAGCCCTAAGTGGTTCTATTATTTTATATCAAGGAGAATTGCTCATTAAATTCTACCAATTTGTGCTGAATAGCACTACTTGCACACGGATAGGAAAGAAATCTTGGCAGTGGGATTATTCAAAGCTTCTATTATGAATTGACCGCTTCTTAAAGATTTTTATTTATTTACTTGAGACAGAGAGAGAGAGAGAGCACGTGTGCAGGAGGGAGTAGGAACAGAGGGAGAGGGACAAGCCAATTCAGTTCTGAGTGTGGAGCCCCACAGGGCTCCATTGCACAATCCTGAGATCATGACCTGAGCCGAAATCAAGAGTCCAACATTCAACCAACTGAGCCACCCAGGAGCCCCTGAATGGATCATTTCTGTTCTTGACTCATAATACTATATCATAGGAAGAATAATAATACTTGAGAAATTATCAAAACCTGCACAATGCCATGCCCTAAGGAAAAGCAGATAGTAATAGCAAGAACAATAGCAGTTAACACAGTTCCAAAGACTTGTTGAGTGGATGTTCTTTCACTGTGTATATCATGGGAAGACTTCTGCTTTCTGACTCCACTGTCACAGTGGGGTCTGAGGATTGTCCCTGAGATAGTCTTCTGCTTGTGGGATTATAGAGAGACTAACTGATCCCTGATGATTGAAGGAACTACCAATCTAGTTACAATCTTTCCAATCTTCATAGATTCTGAGTCTGATAAAATATCATACCAATAATGTAATTTAAAATATGATTTTATTTTACTTTATTTTTAAAATATGATTTTTAAAAACACACAAAATAGCAAAAGCATCAAGATATTATTTTTACAGATAGATTTAAAATCTGTCCTGACTTCAAGTTTTATTTTTTCCTTGTCAAAAGCATTGAGGTAGCCACCAATTATAGTTAGATACATTTGTATATTTTATCTCCACATCTAATAACAATGGTATTGTATTGTTACAGTATTGTATTGTTAACGTCTAATAACAAAACAATGTTGTCTATCATTTTTTTAAAAGATATTATTTATTTATTTGAGAGAGAGAGAGACACCACGCCTGCATGCAGTGGGGGGTGGGGGTTGGGGGGTGGTGGGTAGAGTAGAAGGAGAGGGACAAGAGGGACAAGCAGACTCCACACTGAGCATGTAGCCAGTTGCAGGTCGCAGGGCTCCATCCCAGAACCTTGAGATCATGACCTGAGCTGAAACCAAGAGTCAGATGCTTAACCAACTGAGCCACCAGGTACCCCTATTGTCTATCCCATTTATTAAATAATCATAATGTTCCAGGCACTATACTAAGTGCCTTAATATGTTATTAACTTAATTCCTCCATAATCCTCTAAGCAGATATTATTAGCTTCATGTTATGGAAGAGAAAATGAAGACTTAGAGAGGTTAATTAATTTGTTCAAGGTCACAACGTTAGTAAGTGAAGGAACTTGGATGTGATTCCAAGGCTTTCTGAATCCAAAGCCCATGATCATTGTCAAGTCACAAATTAATGACCTTATTAGAAGTTTAGTAAAATAGCTTTGCCATACTTCTCAAAAAATAGCAGTGGTAGGATTTAGCAAGATTCTATCTTCTATGAAGACAGCAGTGTTCAGGTGTAATTGATTAGTGTTATATTTTGTTTCACGTGGGACAATACTTTTTATCTTTTTAATTAGACTTTATTGTCTAGAGAAGTTCTAGGTTCACAGAAAAATTGAGCTGAAAATACAGTGTTTCCATATCTCTTCTGTCCAATTCACCCTCAAGCACAGCTCCCTCAGTATTGACATACTACACTAGAGTGGTATATTTGTTAGATTGACGAAATTTTATCAATACATAATTATCACCTAAAGTCCATAGTTTACATCAGGGTTGTACATTGTATGGGTTTTGACAAATGCATTATGACATATATCCACTATTATAGTATCCTATAGAATAGTTTCACAACAATATTTTTAATGATACTCATTACATTTAGTCTATCTTCAACTTTTAATTCAATAAATAGGAACTAACAAACCTTAGAAGAGACCTTAGAGATCCCACCAAGTGAATATGGCCCCATCCATGCAAACTTAATGCGCTGCCAACGTATTGATATTTTGGTGGAGTCAGTCTCAGTAAGAAGAAAGCACAAACAGATATCCATTGCATCCAAATTGAAATTGTGCAAGGAAGTTGTGGGCTGTCATTTATTTTGAAGGTACTGGGTATTCTATTTGGCAAAACAATTTATTCAGTTTTAGAGGGCATTCTTATGTGCCAATCACACTATAGAGAGCTGCATTTCTTAATAAGAGATTTTTTCTTTTGTTGTTAAGTGAGACTGAGAATTGAAAAACTTATCCTAAAAGTTCTCTCTGACATTTATCTCTTGTGTGGTAAATTGTACAAAACTCTAGGGTCTCCTTATACATCTGCAAAGCACTTATTAACTGCTAACTAAAACCCAAAGCCAGTGTTTGGTTCTTCTTGCAACATTTTTTTTAGCCCACACTTTTCCTGAAGTGGATTGATGTTTGATCAGGAACCTATGTTTGATTTTTAAACTTGAACAGTAGAATGACAGTTGTATCCCTGAAGGATACAGCTCTTTTTCAACTGACAACATGGAGAAATTGCATAATACGTACATATAAGAGAGCTCAATCATGTTTGCTGCAGTCCATACCCTGTCAAAGACTCTCTTGAGATGTCTGATATTTGACAGACAGTCTACCAGGCATATGAACTATTGATTCCTCTAGTTTCTCCAGTTTGTCTTTTTATTCAATTACATCATCTATAAATACAGCATCTAAAGTTTACTATCTTTGTGCCAATCCCATACTCCTATCCTTGCTCCATATGATCTATTTATGCTACACTTAAGCTCTAGTAAATATATTTGTTTATAATTGCTGTCAGTCTAGAAAACTTACTCACTAATTAGAAGTTGGGAAAAGAGATTTAAGTATAAGGGTGAGTGTGTAGAGAGCACATAAACATCTTGTCATTGTAAGCTTATTGATGTTAGTCCTTGAAGGAGAGATAAACTTTACTAGCAGGAGAAGGTCAATTCTAAAATTTTAATTATTTTTAGTTGTAGAGAAGTTGTGTTCCTGTGACACTGATGTATTTTGATAGAGTTACAGTTTCAAGGATATGAGAATTATTTTAGATTTATAAAATTTATCATTATGCTAATTTATGTGGACCAGTCTTTGACAGATAGTCTTATAGCCTACCTGAAAGAGTTTTTAAAATTACAGTTGAACCCAGTGTAGCTCCTTTTATAGGAGGTATTTATAATAGACAGTTTGCATTTATGTGAGTCTTAAGGGCAGATGGCTTCACCTTCTACTACAAGAGTCTTAGGCACCTAGCCATTCCTGTTCTCTGCCTCCAACAGTTGAGGGCCAGGGAGTGATTAATGAGGATGGTGGCAGAGAATCTGAAATGGACTGTTCTGGTGAATGACTGCTGTATGGCTTCCCTTGACTCCAGAACATTTTCAAGCTTGTTTCTAAAATTTTTTGTTAATATATGAGCCACCAAAAAAATCTAAATAAAATAGTTTTCTGCTTAGCAAAACCAAAAACTCTGACTGATTCAGTATTTAACAATTCTGTGTAAACCAACATATTAAAGCTGCATATAATTATAAATCCAGGTTCCAGATCACATAAAAACTTCCTGGAGAAACATTATTGTTTTGAATGAACCTCTAATAATCTGAATGGTGTGGCACAGGTTAGCTTCTCTGTGCACCAGCATCCTTGTCTATAAATTAGAAGTATGACTAGTGGTGATTTTCATACTAGATCAGTGACTTTTGTGCCTCTAGGCATGCTAGGGATTCAAAGGAGCTCCCACATGGCTACCAAAGGGGAGCAGAGAGAGAGGGGGCATGATTAGGAATTGATTTAGAACTTAATTTGCTCCCTACTTTTTACAAAGAGTAAGCAAAGTCATATTCAGTTTTACCCACTAGCTTGTCTTCAAGATTGCTTTTGAATAAAGGATTCATCAATATTTGAAAAAAATATAATACAAAATTGTCTAAAATGTCTTCTAACGACTTTATTCTATGAGTTTGTGTTTTGTCCTGGAAATCTGTTCTCCATAGTATTCTCCAAAAATAATAGGAGGCAGCAGAATGTTATAAGGATAATGCCTACAAAAAATAGCACACATTTCTAATAAAAATAACGATCATTTATTGAGTGCTTAGAGTATGCAAACACCAGTTTTATAAGTGCTTAAATGGATAAGCTCATTTGTTTTGTAATTTCTGTAAGTTTGGTATTGTACTTAAGATCATGTAAGTATAGGAGGTAGGATCTCAACCCAGCCAGTTTACTCCAGAGCCTATACCCTTAATTATAATTTAGTATCCTTTTAGCTTAGTAAAAATACTTTAGAAGCTGAAGGCAACATATCAGTTGCTTTCAGGAATAAACGAATTGACAAGAATCTTGGGAAAGTTATGAGAATGCTTATAGTGAAGCTTTATGGTGCACATTTATTAGATCTTATCTGAATGGGATCACCAGACTGAAAAGTAATTGAAACATTGTTTTTGGCAGTTTTTATACATTGTTTCCTGCTAAAATGCTGACATGTGAACAACAACAACAAAAAAGTTGATTTAGGGGCATCACTTTAAGTATCTTTCCAACAGCAATGCCACATCAGTTCCTCAGGGGGACTTCCAGTACTATGTTAGGTATGTTGAGTAAGAGTAGTGAATGTGGCCAACCTTTCCTTATTCCTAATCTTAGGGGAACAGATAGATAGTTTCAACAAAGAGATGAAAACTTTAAAAAAATAAAATGAAATGCTAGATATAAAAAACAAGATGACAGAAATACAGTTTTCATTACTGAATATGATATTATTGTGGTCATGGCATATACCTTCTCTTCTTAGAAATTTCTTAAGAGTTCTTCCCATGCATAGATGTTGAATTTTGTAAAAGGCCTTTTTTGCATCTATGAAAATGATTATATATTTTTTCTTTTGTCTGTTGATATGGTGAATTGCATTGATCAATATCTGAGTGTTGAATCAGCCTTACATTTCCATATGGTACCCCGCTTTGGCCATAAAATATTTTATTTTTAATATATTCTTGGTTTGCATTTTCTGGTGTTTTATTGAGGCTTTCATATCTATGGTCACGAGAGAAATTGGTTTATAATTTTATTTTCTTATAATGCCATTGTATGCTTTTGCTATCAGGGTACTCCTGACCTCATAAAGTGAATTAGAAAGTGTCCCCTTCTCTTCCATATTCTGGGAGAATTTGTATAGTGTTGGTATTATTTCTTACTTAAATGTTAGATAAAATTTATGGGTAAAGTCATCTGGTCCTGGAGTTTTCTTTATTGATTTATTAACTACAAATCAATTACTTTAATAGAGATTAGACAGTTTAGGTTATTCATTGAATGAGGTTGAGCAGTTTGTGTCTGTATTAGTTTGCTAGGACTGCTGTAACAACATACCACATGCTTGGTGGCTTAAATGGCTGAAATTTATTTTCTCACAATTCTGGAGGCTGGAAGTCTAGGACAGGTGTTGACGGGTTTGTTTCTGCTGAGGCTTCTCTCCTTGCTTTGTAGATGGCCATCTTCTCCTTCTGTTCTCACATGTGTCCTTTGGTTTTGTTGTTGTGTTCTAATCTCTTCTTCTTGTAGGGACACCAGCCATATGGGATTAGGGCCCACCCATATAACCTTGTTTTATCTTAATTACTTCTTTAAAGGCCCTGTGTCTAAATACAGTCACATTCTGAGGTACTAGGGATTAGGACTTCTACATATGAATTTTGAAGGAGACAGAGTTGAGCTGATAACAGTGTTATTCCGGGAATCTGTTCACTTCATAGAAGTAGTTCAATTTATGGGTATAGATTTAGTCATAGTGTCTGCTTATTAATTTTTTAATATCTGTGGAGTCTGTAGTTATGTTTCCTCTTTTGTTCTGGATGGTGAGATTTTATGTCTTCTCTCAGTGTGGTCATGTGATTATCAATTATACTGTATTTTTCAGAGAAACAGCTTATGGTTTATTTTCTCTATTGTTTTCCTATCCTCAATTTCATTGGCTTTTATTTTATCTAAAATATTTTCTTTCTTCTCATTGCCTGCGTTCAGTTTACTCTTGTCATATTATCTTAAGCTGCAATATTAGATCAATGCTTTCAGATCTTCTTTATTGATATGAGCATTTAATACTGTAAATATCCTTCTAAGCACTGTTTCAGCTGCATCCAGTGGTGTGTTGGATGGTTTTACACTGGCATATAAGAACTGATTGTAGCATCTCTTCCCAACTCCATTTTCTGTGCTGTCAACCATGATAGAAATATTTACATCATGGAAATTTGCAAATACTACAAATAAGATTTTCTTTTTCAGAAAGCTGGTTGTCTAACATTTACTATTACACCGTTCTCTGGGTCTTATCAATTTGATATGTTATGTTTTCTTTTTCACTTAAACCAAAGTATATTTCCATTGCTCTTTTGATTTCCTCTTTGACTCATGAGTTGTTTAAAGGGTGTTGTTTAACCTACAAAATATTTTAGGAATTTTCTGTTATTAATTTATAGTTTAATTATAATATACAAACATACTTTATATAATGCAATCATTTTAAATTTGCTAGGATTTGCTTATGGCCTCGAATATTGTTTATTTATGGTCCAGAATGTTCTTTGGGCACTTGAAATGATTGTATATCCAAGTATAGTGGGGTGGAAAAATTGTCAACTAGATCAAGTTGGTTCCTTGTGTAGTTCTAGTCTTCTATATTTTTCTTAGTTTTCTTTTTACTTGCTCTATTATTTATTTATTAAGAAAGGAGTACTGAAGTTTTCAACTCTAATTGTGAATATGTGTCTTTCTTCTTTCAATTTTAAAGTTTTTTGCTTCATGTATTTTGCGATTCTTTTATTAGATGCATATACATACAGGATTGTTACATCTTCTTTTTGGATTAATTCTTTCATCTTTATGTAACATTGCTCTTTATCTGATTTGTCTGATAATTTATATAGCTAATTTAGCATTGTAGTATTTTCATTTTTTTTAAGTTTTTATTTTAATTCTAGTTCGTTAACATATACTGTTACATTAGTTTCAGGTGTACAATATAGTGATTCAACAATTCCATACATCACCCAGTGTTCATCACAGCAAATGCCATCCTTAATCCCCATCACCTATTTCACCCATCCCCGCCCCACCTCTCCTCTGGTAACCATCAGTTTGTTCTCTAAGGCTAAGAGTCTTGTTTCTTGGTTTGTCTCACTCTGTCTTTTTTTCCCCTTTGCTTATTTGTTTTGTTTCTTAAATTCCACATATGTATGAGTGAAATCATATGGCATTTGTCTTTCTCTGACTGACTTATTTCACTTAGCATTGTACTCTCTGCCCCATCCATGTCATTGCAAATGGCAAGATTTCATTCTTTCTTTTGGCTGAATAATATTCCATTATATATATATACACACACACATATATATAGCAGGTCTTCTTTATCCATTCATAGTCAGTGGACACTTAGGCTGCTTTCATGTCTTGGCTATTGTAAATAGTGCAGCTATAAATATAGGGGTGCATGTGTTCCTTTGGGTTAGTGTTTTTGTATTCTTTGGGTAAATACCCAGAGTGAGATTGCTGGATTGTAGGGTAGTTCTGTTTGTAACTTTTTCAGGAATCTCCATACTGTTTTCCACGGTGGCTGCACCAGTTTGCATTCCTACCAACAGTGCATGAGTGTTCCTTTTTCTCCACATCCTCACCAACACCTGTTGTTTCTTGTGTTTTTTATTTTAGCCATTTTGATAGGGCTGAGGTGATATCTCATTGTACTTTTGATTTGCATTTCACTGATGATAAGTGATGATGAACATCTTTTTATGTGTCTGTTGGCCATCTGTATGTCTTTTTTGGAGAAAAAAGCTGTGGGCTGTGTCTTCAGCCCATTTTTTTTTTTAATTTGGATTATCTGCTTTTTGGATGTTGAGTTGTATAAATTCCTTATATATTTTGGATACTAACCCTTTATCAGATATGTCATTTGCAAATATCTTCTTCCATTCAGTAGGTTGCCTTTTAGCTTTGTTGATTGTTTCCTTCGCTGTGCAGAAACTTTTTATTTTGATGTAGTCTCAATAGTTTATTTTTGTTTTTGTTTCCTTTGACTCAGGAGACCTATCTAGAAAGAAATTGTACATCTGATGTCAGAGAAGTTACTGCCTATGCTGTCTTCTAGGATTTTTAAGGCTTCAGATCTCACACTGAGTTCTTTAATCCATTTTGAATTTATTTTTGTGTGTGGTGTAAGGACGTGGTCCAGTTTCTTTCTTTTGCATGCTGCTGTCCAGTTTTCCCAACATCATTTGGCTTTTTCCCATTGCATATACTTTCCTGCTTTGTCAAAGATTAATTGACCATATAATTGTGGGTTTATTTCTGAGTTTTCTGTTTGCCAGCACCATACTGTTTTGATTACTACAGCTTGGTAATATAGCTTGAAGTCTGGAATTGTGATGCCTCCAGCTTTGCTTTGCTTTTTCAAGATTGCTTTGGCTATTTGGGATATTTTGTGATTCCATACTAATTTTAGGATTGCTTGTTCTAGTTCTGTGAAAAATGCTATTGGTATTTTGATAGGGATTGCATTGTATGAGTAGATTGCTTTGGGTAGTATAGACATTTTAACAATATTTATCCTTCTAATCCATGAGCATAAAATGTCTTTGTGTTGTCTTCAATTTCTTTCATTGTGTTTTATAGTGTTAAGAGTAAAGGTCTTTCACCTCTTTGGTTAGGTTTATTCCTAGGTATCTTGTTATTTTTGGTGTAATTGTAAATGGGATTATTTTCTTAACTTTTTTTATGCTGCTTCATTATTGGTGTATAGAAAGAAATGCAACAGATATCTGCAGATTAATTTTGTATCCTGTGACTTTACTGAATTTGTTTATCAGTTCCAGCAGTTTTTTGGTAGAGTCTTTCAGGTTTTCTATGTATAGTATCGTGTTAGCTGCAAATAGTGGACATTTTACTTCTTCCTTACCAATTTGGATACCTTTTATTCCTTTTTGTTACCTGGTTGCTGTGGTTAAGATTTCCAGTACTATATTGAATAAAAGTGGTAAGAGTGGACATCTTGTCTTGTTCCTGACCTTAGGGGAAAACCTCTTAGTTTAACATCTCAGGATGATATTAGCTGGGGATTTTTCATACATGGCCTTTATTATGTTCCCTCTATCCCTGCTTTGTTGAGGGTTTTTATTATGAATGGATGTGTACTTTGTCAAATGTTTTTTCTACATCTATTGAAATCATCATATGGTTCTTATCTTTTCTCTTATTGATGTGATATATCATGTTGATTGGTTGTGAGTATTGAACAACCCTTACATCCCATGAATAAGTCCCACCTGATTGTGGTGAATGATTTTTTTTTTTTAATGTATTGTTGAATTCAGTTTGCTAGTATTTTGTTGAGGACTTTTACATCTATGTTCATCAGAGATGTTGGCTTATAGTTCTCTTTTTTTTGTAGTATCTTTATCTGGTGTTAGTATCAGGGTAATGCTGGCCTCAGAATGAATTTGGAGGTTTTTCTTCCTCTTCTATTTTTTGGAATAATTTGAGAAGAATAGGTCCTATTCTTTAAATATCTGATAGAATTCTGTGAAGCCATCTGATCCTGGACTTTCATTTGTTGGGAATTTTTCATTGCTGATTCAATTTCTTTGCAATTTCAGTCTGTTCAAATTTTCTTTTCTTTTTTTTTTAAGATTTTATTTATTTATTTGTCAGAAAAAGAGAGAGAGCACAAGCAGGGCAGCAGCCTCCCTGCTGAGCAAGGAGCCTGATGTGGGACTCGATCCCAGGACCCCGGGATCATGACCTGAGCCAAAGGCAGACGCTTAACCGACTGAGCCACCCAGGTGTCCCTCTGTTCAAATTTTCTGTTTCTTGTCGTTTCAGTTTTGATAAGTTATATGTTTCTAGGAATTTATCCATTCCTTCTAGGTTGTCCAATTTGTTGGCATATAGTTTTTCATAATATTTTCTTATAATTATTTGTATATGTGGTGTTGGTTGTTATTTCTCCTCTCTCATTTGTGATTTTATTTATTTGAATCCTTTCTCTTTTTTTCTTGATAAGTCTGGCTAGAGGTTTATCAAATTTATTGATTTTTTTCAAGGAACCAGCTCCTGGGTCATTGATCTGTTCTATTGTTTTGTTTTTAGTTTCTTTATCATTTATTTCTGCTCTAATCTCTTATTTCCTTCCTTCTGCTGGTTTTAGGTTTTGTTTATTGTTCTTTTTCTAGTTCCTTTAGGTGTAAGGTTATGTTGTGTATTTGGAATTTTTCTTGCCTGTATTGCTATAAACTTCCCTCTTAGAATGGCTTTTGCTACATTCCAAAGGTTTTGAACCATTGTGTTTTCATTTCCATTTGTTTCCATGTACTTTATTATTATTATTATTTTTTATTTCTGGTTGATCCATTCATTGTTTGGTAGCATGTTATTTAACCTCCATGTATTTGTGATCTTTCCAGATTTTCTTCTTGTGATTGACTCCAAATTTCATAGTGCTGTGATCAGAAAAGATGCAAATTATAACTTTGATCTTTTTGAATTTGTTGAGGCTTGTTTTGTAGCCTCATATGTGATCTATTTTGGAGAATGTTTCATATGCACTTGAGAAGAATGTGCATTCTGCTGTTTTAGGATGGAATGTTCTGAATATATCTGTTAAATCCATCTGGTCCAATGTGTCATTCAAAGCCATTATTTCCTTGTTGATTTTCTATTTAGATGATCTCTCTATTGATGTAAGTATTTGTTAAAATCCCCTACTATTTTTGTATTATTATCAACTAATTCCTTTATGTTTGTTATTAATTGTTTTATGTATTTAGGTACCCCATGTTGGGTACATAAATATTTACAATTGTTATATCTTCTTGTTGGATCATCTCTGTTATTATTACATAGTGTCCTTTTTTGTCTCTTGTTACAATATTTGTTTTAAAGTCTATTTTATCTGATATAAGTGTTGCTACTTCAGCATTCATTTGACATCCATTTACATGGTATATGTTTCTCCATCCTCCCACTTTCAATCTACATATATCTTAGGTCTAAAATGAGTCTCTTAGAAGGAGCATATAGATGGGTCTTGCCTTTTTTTTATCCGTTCTGTCACCCTTTGTCTTTTTATTGGATCATTTAGTCCATTTACATTCAAAATAATTATTGATAGATTTGTATTTATTGCCATTTTATTAGCTGTTTTGTGGGTGTTTCTGAAGATTTTCTCTGATCCTTTCTTGTCTTTCTCTCTTTCATGGTTTGCTGGTTTTCTTTAGTGATATATTTGAATTTTTTTCTCATTATTCTTTGCATATTTATTAGTGATTTTTGATTTGTGGTTACTATTAGGTTTGTATATAACACCTTCTGCATATAGCAGTCCATATTAAGTTGGTGATAATTTAAGTTTGAGCCCATTCTTTACTCCTCTCCAAATCCATGTTTTAGGTATATATTGTCATATTTTACATCTTTTTATTTTGTGAGTTCCTTGACTGATTAGAGAAATATTTATTTTTACTGTTTTTGTGTTTCCTTCCTTCATACTGTCACTTTTGGTCTTTACCTTATACTCCAAGTGTCCCCTTTAATATTTTTTGGCAAGGCTGGCTTTGTAGTCATTCATTCTTTTAGTTTTTGTTTGTAAGGGAAACTCTTTATCTCTTCATCTATTCTGAATGATAGCCTTGCTGGATAGAGTATTCTGGGCTGCAGATTTTTCTCATTCAGCACTTTGGATATATCATGCCATTTTCTTGTGGCTTGGAGAGTTTTTGCTAAAAAATTCGCTGATAGCCTTATGAGGTTTCCGTTGTATGTGACTGTCTTCGTTTGTCCTGCTGCTTTAAAAATTTTTCTTCATAACTATATTTTGCCATTTTTAATTATATATATCTTGGTGTGTATCTGCTTTTGTTGATTTTGTTGGGGGTTCTCTGTGCCTCCTGGATCTTGATATCTGTTTCTTTCCCCAGATTAGGGAAGTTTTCAGCTATTATCTCTTAAAATAAATTATCTGCCCCCCTTTCTGTCTCTTCTTTTTCTGGCACTCCTATAATGTGAAAGTTATTACATTTGGTGAAGTCACTAAGTTCACTAAGTCTGTTCTCAAGTATTTTCATGTCTTTTTTTGTTTCACTATTTTATAGCAGCTTTACTGAGATATAATTTGTATGCTATAAAATTAACTGTTAAAATATAGGATTCCCTTGATTTTAGGACATTAACAGAGTTGTGCAACTATCACTACTCTCTTAATTTTGAAATATTTTTTATCAATTCAGAAAGAAAACACTCATCTAGTAGTAGTAGTACTTCCCCATTATGTCTGACTTGTTTCATTTAGTATAACATTTTCAAGGTGCCTCCATGTTGTAGTTTCTGTTAGTACATCATTCCTTTTCATGGCTGAATAATATTCCAAGCATAGGTATACCATATTTTGTTCATTCATTCATCCACTCATTCATTGATGGACACTTTAGTTGATTCTACTTTTTATTATTTTACTTTTAATCTATTTATGTTTTTATGCTTAAAGTAGGTTTTTATAGACAGCATACAGTTGGATCTTGCTTCTATATTGATTCTAGCATTCTCTTTTCTTTTAATTGGTTTGTTTAAACCATTGTAATTAATTGATATGATTGTATTACATTTGCCATCTTCTTAGATGGTTTCTATTTGTTGTTATATTTGCTCTTTTTTTTTCTTTCTATTTCTCTTTGCTTTTTTTGGGTTGACCTTTTAAATGACACATTTATCTCCACAATTGCCTTATTATTTATAGCTCTTTGAAGTATTTTTTTTTTTTTTTTGTGGTTGTTCTCAGGTTTACAGTGTTCATCTTATTTCATAAGAACATGCCTTCAAATAACTTTATGCCATTTCATATGTAGGGTAAAGACATAATGACAGTATACTCCCAATTCATTCTTTCCATACTTTCTGTCACTTTTGTTACACATTTATTTTTACATATTTTATTTCAATTTATTTCAGTTATTTTTGCTTTAGACAATCAGTTATATTTTTAGGAAATTAAAATAATAAAAAATGAATTTTATGTTCATCTTCATTACTAGTTCTCTTCATTTTTATTTTTATGGATCCAAATTGCGTTCTGTTATCATATTCATCTGGCTAATGAACTTTTTTTAACATCCTAATGCAGGTCTACTGGTGATGGATTTTTTTCTTTTTCTTTTCTTTTTTTCCAGAGAAAAGTCTTTATTTTCCTTCTATTTTTGAAAGATATTCTCACAGTAAATACTGGATTGATTAATTTTTCTTGTCTTTTGACACTTTAATGTCATTCCTTTACCTTCTGGTTTGTATAATTTATAATGAGAAAACTTCTTAATTCTTATCTTTGTTCCTTTGTATATAATCTGTCTCTTTCTATTTGTCACTGGTTTTCAGAAGTTTGAACATGAGATGTCTAGAGATTTGTATATGTGTTTTGTATTTATTCCAGTTGTAATTCTATGAGATTATTGGATTTGTGGTTTGGCACCTATCATTAATTTTGGGAAATTCTCTTGCATAATATCTTCAAATTTCATTTGTTTCTTTCTCTTCTTCTGGTATTCCAATTATGTGTATGTTAGGTCATTTGATATTTTTCACAGAAAAATTATTTTTTCTACTTGTTTGCTTAATTTTTATCCTGTGTCTTCAATTTCACTATCAATTTCATTTCAATTTCCAGTCTACTAATAAGTTCATCAAAGTCATTTTTTTACCTCTCTTACTCTTTTTTTATTTCTAGCATTTCCATTTGATTTTTTTCTTAGTTTCATTTGTTTGTTGAAATCATCTACCTGATCACGTATATTGCCCACTTTTTTCACTGGAGCCCTTTACATATTAATCATTATTATATTAGTTTTCCTATTTGATAGTTTCAACCTCTGTTATTTTTTGTTGAAAGCTGGAAATTTGGTGTAGGAAGTAGAAACTGAAGTGAACAGTATTCTTTCCTGGAAATGGGTATGCATTTTGTTTTGTTTTGTTTTTTGCCAGGCCTTTATTATAAGTGGTCAGTCTTATTAGGAATTGAACTGAGTATAAGCTTCAAGTTCTTCTAATGTAGCATTCTCTAATGGAAACAGAATGTAAAACACATATGTAATTTAAAGATTTTCAGCAGCTTTATTTTAAAGATTTTATTTTTTATTTATTTATTTAAGGGAGAGAGCTGAGCAAGAGAGAGAGAGAGAGAGCACGAGCAAGGGTGGAGGAGCAGAGGGAGGAGAAGAAGGCTCCCAAGCAGGGAGCCCTATGTAGGGCTTGGCTAGATCCCAGGACCCTGGGATCATGTCCTGAGCCAAAGGCAGACACTTAACCGACTGAGCCACCTAGGCACCCCTCAGCAGCCTTATTTTAAAAAGTAAAAATAAAAGTGAATTTAATTTAATAATTATTTAATTTAACCCAATATATCCAAAATAATACCAACATGTAGTTTTAGTTACATTTAAGTGACTACATGTGGTTTGTGACAATAATATTAGATAACAAAACTTGAGTATTTCCTGTGTGTAGGATGGAAATTGGTTTGTCTGAGAGTTTTTCTCAATGTCTTCTCTAGCCTTACCTTTAGATTTTCTGTTAATGCCTATGTCTTAGAGAAATTTTCTTTCCATGTTCTTGACCTTCCCCTAGTATGTTACTTTATTAATTCAGTGCCTGGTAGTAAGCACTGCGGGGACATTCTCTGTTGTTCTGGTTCAGCATTATTCTTAGGCAGTACTTTGTCCCTGCATCTCAGGGTTGGGGCGTGCTCAATAATTCTTCTCTTCTCTCAAATGATCTGGATTCAATGTATATTTCTGCCCTTCCTCCAGAGTTAGAGAATATTATTGTTTTCTTATTCCAGCCACATAGTGTTGTTACCTGTGCCTTAAGTGTGTTGGTGTTTTCTTCATCCCTCCAGAGACTTATAGTTTTGTTCCATAGAAAAGATAAGGGAGAAGGATACAGGTAGGGCTTTGTGTTCTTCCTTCAGGGCTGCTGTTCCACTCCCCCAGGCCCTGTACTACAACAGTGACTTTCTCAAGACTCTGGTCCTACCCCCAATTATGGTAGCATCCAGTGAAGTTTGTGAAGAGTCTGACAGTCAATGCAGTTTACTGGTGTCTTTGCTTCCTGAGAGCCATATGCTGTCACAATAGCTCACATTCTACCTTTAGCAAGCTGGTAGATTTTAGTAGAATTACCCTCACTAACTTGTATAACTTTGGGTATCCAGCATCTGCCTCAGGTAATCAAGAGCTAGTGTACTGTTTCACCTTGGAGACATTTGTTTTTTCCTTAGATTTAAGGTTATTTGCTTGCTTTTTGACTCTGTTATCTTATAGATTTAAGAAACGTTGTGATTTTGCAGATTTTTCTATTTTCTTTTTTTTTTAAAGATTTTATTTATTTGAGAGAGAGAATGAGAGAGAGAGAGAGAGAGCACATGAGAGGGGGGAGGGTCAGAGGGAGAAGCAGACTCCCTGCTGAGCAGGGAGACTGATGCGGGACTCGATTCCGGGACTCCAGGATCATGACCTGAGCCAAAGGCAGTCGCTTAACCAACTGAGCCACCCAGGCGCCCAGATTTTTCTATTTTCTTAATGTAAGGGGGAAGTGACACTGTTTTCAGCTTTCTGCATCCCAGGCAGAAGCCTGGAACTGCTGATGCTTATTTTTGAGAAATATAATCCTATTCCTTTGGAATCACCAGTGTACCTCACTGGAAGTTACTGATATTCAGAGAGTAAAGTCTAACTCTTATAATAAAATTCTTTAAGTCATACTTCATTATGCTTCAGTTTATATTGAGAAACAATGTATTTTAGTTTGTTTTCCACATGTAAAGTATAATAACTTAAATATACTTTTTAGTACCACACTCCCCCCCTTCAGAGAGGCTGATATCTCAAATAAAGGGAGGACTGCCCCTCTCCACTTCCTGGCACATACGAATCAATGACACAGACATTCCTTTGTGAGTAGAATAATGGGGGTTGATTGCTGTCATGGTGAGCAAGCAAATGAGACTGGGCAGTGGCAATCTCTATATCCTCTCAGGCATGTGAAGCCACACTCTATGATAGGGTGATATAAAATTGGATGTCCAGGGTTGATGCATTTACCTTGTTTTACAAGGGAACAAGCTCAGACCATGTATTAAAGATTTATGTAGCCAGTTACACTGGGCACTAAACATATGTTCAAAAAACATTTGGAATAAATTATTTCTAATCTGACATTTTTACTTCCAGGTATGGATTGTTGCAATGACCTCAGCTTACAAATCACAGCTACTAACTAATGGACACTATGAGCCTGTGGCTTTATTGACACCCACCATTTTTTGTGTTCCATGTGTTTTTTTGCTGAAGCTTGCTGTGACAAGTTAGAGCCCATCTGTCTGCTCAGGAACAAGCAAAATGACAAACATAACATAGGAAACATTGTTCAGATATCCAAGATTGTTTTCTATCATTTGGTTTTACTAATATGCAAACATTTAGAACTGATAAATAAATGAAATACGGGGAGGACCTTGAAATTGGGATCATCTGCATGTTGGCAACAATACTTTCATGTGGTCATTTGTTTGTATTCACATTTGTTATGCATCTTATATTTAAATCACTACCTCTCCAAAAGGTTCCAGTGCTGTGAAATAAATTAGCTGTCATATTTTATACCAGTAGGGAAGCAAAGGTGCTGCCTCTCTCTTTAGAGCTGGATTTTTACAAGAAGATGTGGACATGTGGACATGACTGGTATTTTGTTTCCTGATCTAAAAAATTTTTAAAATTTTTTTAAAATTAGAAAAATCCACCCTTCACTATATATATTTTTTCTACTACAGTTACTGAGATATTATGGTAGAAAAATTTGTCTATGACTAGATGTTGATTTGTACCTTTTATATCCTTAATTATCACTACTAGGAGGTGGAACATTTTTTCTCTATGACTGCCCATTGCTTTTTTCGTAGTGTTACAGCTGTGCTTGGGAGATGCTCAGTATTTTTTTTTTTTAACTTAATTTAATTTTATTGTGTTATGTTAGTCACCATACAGTACATCATTAGTTTTTGAGGCTCTGTATTTTTTAAGGTAAATTTAATTGAAAGATTTAGGAATTTGATAAAATAACTTAATCAGAGGGAATATGCGTCTGACACATTTTGTGCTCCTTCCCCAGCATACATCCTTGTCCCCCCAACTTTTCACAAAATACCTTGCATGTATGTAGAAGGTTAAGCATAAAAAATGTGCTCAATTGAATTCATGAAACCAGGTCAGCTGACTGTGGGATACTCTCCTAATGATGGCATTTGACTATGAGATTCTCCCTCAACCTTCTTACCTTTCTAAAAACTGCCTAACTTTGACTCTAAAGCATGCCTGAGCTAAAATATTGTGTAGTTCTTATACAAAAGACTTATAAATACCCACCATTATTGCTGTTATTAATATTCTTTTGTTTTAAAGAGGAAAGTACCAGCTCCTCTCATTTCAGAGCAAATAACACAACTGTAAAAGCTGTTGCCAAGCAACCTACATTCACAGCTCAGATGGGCTGAATTGTTTATATTCATATGTGGATAAAATTGACCCACTCCTTCTTTGAAAAAGATACATATGTAGTCTTTGAGATATTTCTACTAAGATTTTAGGGTGTGGGTCATGGCATTACTGTTCTGTAGGAGGTTCCAAAGCTAACACATCAGATGTATATATCTCTTTCACTACTCTTGCCAATTTACAGTATAGGTATCTGGTTTGGGGTGTGTTTCGCCATTAGATTGTGAGTTTTTGGAGGACAAGGATTGTTCTCCTCACACATAAAAGGATCCTATACATAGTTAGCATTCCATAAGTGTGTGATAAGAGATGTGTTAAAAATGATCTTATACAGTGTCTGTGCTATAGACACTTTCTGCGAAAAATTTTTTTGCTAGAACTTAGGAGAAAGAAACTCTTAGATTAAAGAATCAAGCAATATTAAATTATGATAAGCCAATACTAAAGCAATAAGTTTAAAAAAATACTAGAATTGCGACATTTTAGAATTAGAGGAAACTTTATGGGACACTTATTCCAGTGGTCTCAAATTTAGTTTCCTATTTGAAGCACACAGGAGCTTATAAACTTAACTGGTCTAGGTTGAAGATTTGAATTAGAGTTTTTTGTTTTTTTTTTAAAGTTCCCCAGTTGATTCAACTGTAGGATTGAGAACCACTAATATTGTCCAACAGTCTCATTCTATGGTGGAGAAAATTACCCCAGAAGAGTGAGAAGTGTGAAGTTGTAAAAAGAACACGAGCTCTGGAATCACCTGCAAACTACCAGCCAATGTGTGATTTCAGCCATCAGTTCCATTGTAAAATGGAGATAACAACATCTGTTTGTGGGACTTTTGCGGAGACTGAATGGGATGACATGTACAGTGCAGCTAGAGCCATACCTGGTGGGAGCCGGCAAAAATCGACCCTTCCCTTAACAATTTTATGGGTTCCAAACATAACATGAATAGAACCTTGATCTACTGATTGCCAGAGCCTTCAATACCATGGAAAGCAGCAAGGATACCTTTAGCTCTGATGTTTTTACTGGAAAGGAGCAAGCATTAATCTATCTGTCAAGATCCCTGTAGGAAACACATGAAACATCCAGAAGGGTAAACAAAGATAATTTAATGAAGAAACTTTTTTCAAAGGTATGGTAAAGTGAAGGGAACCACCAAAGTACCATGAAGCAAGATAGGACCTGCCAGATCATGAGGTCAGAGTGGTCATTGGAACCTGGTATGGCCTGTGGCTGCAAGAAATAGGTCACCAGGAAGAAGCTGCACCCCAATTAAAGGAACAGAGCTAGTAACCAAACTGCAGCCTGGCAGGAAGAGAGCTAGGAATGGATCTCTCTCTCTTGCTACTCTCTGATTTTCTGCTGGCGATCACATTGGCTAAGACAGAGGACAAGGAAACCCAATTGATACAATTCATAAAGGTCAGTGTCCTAGTGTGTAGAGCAGGGGACAAAAAGAAGGAGAAGGCTCTGACAGGGCAGCAGCACTGTGCTGGGTACTTTATGTGCATGATGTCTTTAAAGTTCATGTTGCTTTGGGGCTAATCCAATTGAACATAAATTGTCCGAAATTACTGACATTTTCTGTGGCACAGCTTTCAATGCCAGGAATTCACATATATCCATACTATCTTTGTCCTGAAATAAACTTTCTCAGGCAGTAAAACCTAAGCTTCACAGCTGAATATGCATCCACTATAGAGGAGGCATAGCTTCCACTCTGGCAAATGGCTGGCTTTGTTGGAGTAGATTCGGTAGGGAAATCAGCATGCAAAGCCTGCTAGCCAGGGACACAGAATAACCAAAATTCACTCCTGCCTCAGCAGCTGCCTGCTTTTCCTGAGCCGTCTGTTCACCTCTTTGTTTTGTAATTTATCCAAAAAGAAAGAAGAACACCTGCTTCTCATTACAAGATTGAGATGTTTTGAGGGAAAAGAGGATCGTTCTTATGGACGAAAGATGCTATCTACTTAAATACAAAGTTGAGGCGGGAGCCATTCTGTTGGCACTAATTTTAGTCAGCAAAGAGGACACCTAGAAGATAGCTGACATTTTCTTTCTTTTAATAAACCTATTTTTGGGAATCACCTGGAGAATCAGAGGAAAATAAGCAGCCTCTGCCTTTGAGGAGTTCACGGTCTTGTGGGAGGAATCATAAATGAAACCCTTCTTAAAAGGGAATAAGATTAGATAAAGGTTTTGGTATACCTTTAAAATTTGCTCTTATATGTATTAATCTAGTGATAGCTCACTATCTATATACTTATTTATCTACCTGTCTACTTAAATTTTGCTTATAAGCTGATCTATATAAGTTCTTTCAGTACTTCACATGCATTGAATCCTGACCATGAGTGCCTCTTGGCTCCTCTCCTACCTGACAAGGCCTTCCATTAGATTTCCAGGGTTCTCAAACCATTCACATCCATACCTTGGTTCTTTCTACAACCCCAGCTGATTTCCCATTGGCTTGAAGTCTTGTTCTGAATAATTTATCCTAACTCAGTTTGTCATTTTTTTATTGTAAATTTCTCTGTATTAGCCCTACTCAGCATCCTCATTTTCATCGCCACCTGGCAGGGAAGAAATTTTATTCAGTAATTGTATAAAATACCTATTTTGGGGACCTACAGACAGTAAATGTTCTGTTGCTTTTTTCTCTTTGTTTAATGCTGGAAGGTGTGACTTGTTCAGTAACTGGGATATTAAGACCAAGAACCAGGGAAATCTTAGGCTTATGAATAAATTCTCAGCCAGATTTATGACAGTTTAAGGTAAGAAGTATCTCATAATAATATTGAGGGGGAATGAGGACCCCATAGTTAGAGGTGAAAAGGGATAGCATTTCTAGGAATAGTTTGAGCAAAGTTTCAGGGTCAGGCATGGGCACAGTGTGCTCAGGGGTACAGGAACACCACCATCCTGTCTGGGATAAAAAGTTCCTGATAAGATGGATTATGTCACCTACCATTTGTGGTGTGCCCACTGCATATCTGGAACTGTGCCACTTCACTTACATGCTGGGAATGGCCAGCAATCCCTGTATGGATGGATGAAAGATTACTCCAAACTTTGCCATGAAAGAGAGGATAACTCAAGGGGGGTCAATGCTCAGAGACTAAGACCCTTTGCTTTTCTTTGCTCCCGCTTTTATTGGTCCTTCAGGATATCCTTATCACTGTTTCTCAAGCACGTGATGTGTGACAAGGAGTCTTACTGAAACTGAGAGGATTTACGGGAAATATAAGATACGCTAATCTACGTGTTCTACTAAATATAGCCTAAGGGACAATGCACACAGCTCTTAGATCACAGGGCGGCTGTTTGGGCTAAGAGAGCTTCAGGGAAGTTAACTCCCCATGGCATTCCTATGGCAGAGTGGTCATGCAGCCCTGGCATTCCAAAGGCCCACTCCCTTCTCTGAAACCCTCCCTTGCCCTCAGTGGCCTCCGTGTTACATTTTAGCAAGCCAGGTATTATGGCTGGTTTCATGGTCTACATCAACCCCAACAGTTGCATTTACAGCTTCCATTTTAGACTGAATGTTTGTGTTTTACCCTCCAAATTCTTATGTTAAAACTCTACCTCTAGCTCAGTTGGTTAAGAGTCTGCCTTTGGCTCGGGTCATGATCTTAGGGTCCTGGGATTGAGCCCTTTGTCAGGCTCCCTACTCAGTGGGGAGTTTGCTTCTCCCTCTCCCTCTGCTCCTCCCTGCCCTGCTTGTTCTCTCTTTCTCTCAAATAAATAAAATCTTAAAAAAACAAAAACAACCCCCCCCACAAAAACCCTACCTCCCCACAAATGTAAGGGCCTCTGGAAGGTAATTAGGTAATGAGGGTGGAGGCTCCATGAATGGGATTAGTGCTCTTATAAAAGAGATACACCAGAGAGCTCCCTCATTCTCTTTCCACTTTGTGAGGATACAATGAAGAAGTGGCCATCTACAACCCAAAAGAAGGCCCTCTCTAGAACCCAACTATTCTGACACCCTGATCTCAGACTTTCAGTCTCTAGAACTCTGAGAAATAAATTTCTGTTGCTTGTAAGCCACCCAGTCTATGGTATTCTGTTATGACAGACTGAGCTAAGACAAGCTCAAATCTTCACGATACAGAAAATTCTGTTACACAGCTAGCAAGCCGTAGAGTCCTGTTAGGTACTAGCTTTGTCTGCCTATGATCTCTGCATGGCAGTATGCTGCCTTATTTTATAATATCAGATTGGTGAAGGAGGATCAGATGTCAGGTTCCTTGAGAACCAGAAATAAAGAGTATGGGAAAGATCTGGTTGACATTAGAAGCAATTTTTATGTGCATCGTTTATAGAAGAATATTTTCTAAAATGATCATACTCCGCCTCCAAAGATTCTCAAGGCACTTAAGCATATTTCCGTTTTTTTGACTCTGCAAGTATTTTTTTTATTCAAGTATTCACCCACCATTTCATTGGTGAAATAAAATGTATTCAAGATATGGCTTGGCTAAAATATTTTAGAGATACTCTAAATAGGGAATAAGAATCTAGTTATGGCTATGGTCTGTAGCCTCAAGGAAGTTTCCAGGTACAATTCTAAAATGGTACTCTGTCCAGCCATTGGTTGAGGATAATGTCTGTTTTCCTAATGGAAACCATAAGGAAAACAGAATCCTATCTCTGGAATGTTCCTGTGTCTGCCTTGAGTAATTCTTTCAGGCCTGGTATAATTAGAGCACCTAAAATAAGGCAGAAAACTGGAGAATCTTTTGACTTAAATAATGTAATGCATGAACTATATTGTACCTTCTACCTAATAAACATTTATTCAATAAATATCTATGTGTTTAGCAGAAGTAGCTAAACTTTAAGTACCTCAAATCTTTAAAAACCATTGTTACAATCAAAAGAACCCAAGAGGTCTTAGATCAGTTGGTGACAGTTAACCTTCCTTATATTTCAATTACTTATTGGCTATGTAGGTTTTTGGGGATTCAGACCAGTAGTGATAACTTTATTAAAAGTTCTAACCAACCAGTTTAGTAGTAGAACTTTTGGATCAAGCTCCTTCCTAGGTTAGAGATAGCTTATATTAGCAAATTTTTATTTCTTAACAACTCTTACTAGTTTTGGTTAGTGAGTTCTCATTTATTTATCCATTTTGGGAAATAGGAGCAGAACCAGAAATAGAGCCATTAGCCATGCATTCACTAATAGTTCTTCTGTGCTGTAGCCATACCTCTGGGTAGGTATCACCTATCACTGATAATTTAGAGCAGCTAATAATTGCAAATTTGATGACTGTGCCTGTTTTGCCACTTCTATCCCCAATTTGATTTGTTTGTTTTTTCCTAATTGATAGTTGCTGCCTTTATTATGAATAATAAAGGCAGCATAATAAATGAATAATAAATGAATTATTAACAGTAAGTTTTGTTGTTTGGTAAAATGATAAATTATTTTTTTGTTCTTAATGTTAATTGCAGTTCCTTGTGTCTCATTCATGCTTTAACATTTCCTAATGGGTACAAGTAAACAAACCATTGAAAACATAAATGTAGTTGTGTGGGAAGATAGTTTAAAATAAAGATCACAAATTCATTTATGTTTAGGGGCAGGAATGGTAATATAAATGTGCAAGAGTTAGGTATAATGCAGTAAGGAAAAGAGGAACTGTGGCCCCATCAAAAAACATTTTTAATGCTTTTCTTTCTGAGCTGTTCAAATAAAACTGATCTCTGGGTGCAGTGGATTGTACGAAGCAAAACATTGGAAATGAAATTGATGCTTTCTAAAATTCAAGGTTTTTATAAATAAATATCTTGAAGAAATTGATATTCTCTAGCTTTAAAAATATTTGTCTTAGTTATTGTTTATTTATACTATTACCAAAAATGATGTAAAGATAGAAATAGGTGGTTTCTAAAGCCCAGATAATATGACCAGATTTTATACAGACTGAGACAACTATAGCAAGATCATAGAAAGTGGTTAAATATTCAAAATCTCCATCTTTCTGTCACAAATGTATAGTGAGTGCATTCATTTTCCCAGAATACCTACATTTTATAGTCTTGAGATTAATGTTCATATGACAGTTAGTCATTATAGTTAGAAGTAAAATATAATTGAAAAACCTATAAGGAACAAAATGCTTTTCTAATAGCTACAAGCCAAATATATAAATCTTACAAGATAGAACCTTCTTCTTCAGCTGTCTGATATTTATGGTCTTGGTGCCTTCAAAAGATGTGACTTGAAAATATTTATCTTAGCGATATAACAAGATGTAATGTCCTTCTCATTGAATTGTGTTTTCATAGCTCAACTTTTCTTAATCTCCCAAAGTTCCTACTGTTAGAAACGTTTAGCTTCTGATGTTAACTTTTAATTTTAAACAAGGCTGAATTATGCTTATAATTTTTAAATTCTACAAATATTAGGGTCCACAACAACAAGAACAAATGAATAGGACAGTCTCTTTGTGCTTGGAATCTTATTCTATAACATTCCAGGAGAAAATTCTGTTATTAGGAAATACACTCTATCATTGGTGTATGGGCCAATTTGCCCTCAACAACTCCACAACATAGGGTTTGTACCTGCTGCTCAGGTGACTGTGCCAGAGCAGTTTGCTCTAGCTGAGAGCTGTAGCTTTGTTGACAGATTCTTTGGCTTGGAAAAGCAGTAGAATTCCTAGATAAGGCTCCTATGGAGGGGCAAGGCTCACCAGGAAGCTCACCATCCAGGTGAAGAAGATGACTCTATGAAATAGCTTTGGAAGGTGGAGCTGATAATCTGTGGGAGTCAGTCTATGGATGTACTCCTCAGCAAAGAAGAGAGCAAAGGAATAATTAGGCTGAGAAACCAAGGGTTAACTATTGTTTATTAATAGCTATACCTAGAATACATTCCACAGATAGGTCCGTTTACCATGTTCTGTCACAGCTTGTGTTTTACACCTCTTATTTCTTGATAAATGCAACATCAAAAATGCCAGAACCATATTTTTTCACTTTGTATACTCAATACATGAAACATAATAGGTATTTCATATATGTTATCCTTTGATTAAACTGGACATATTAATAAAGACTCTTGGTTACAAGTTACAGAAACCAATTTGAACTAACTTAGGTGAAAAAGATGAATTTATAATCAGTAAAGACCACATCTAGGTATAAGAAAACTAGCTAGTACCAGGCATATAAATGTCAATAGAGTATTTTCCCATCACTGCCCCTCTGCAAAATACTTCCCTCTCCCTGTGTGGACCAGCTTCCTCTTCTTCTTCAGCTCTCATGGTAGAATACATGTTTGTAAATAAGCACCTACATTTACATGATATAAGGTCAGTCTTCCAGTAAGAAGAAATACCTTTCTCAGCCCCAAGTCTAAATTCTCCAAGAAGAGAGGCTCTTTTTTATGGCTTTGGATCAATTGTCCCTTTATATCTGGCAAGGGTCTTGGGCCACCTGGCTGCCTGTAGCCCAGTAATTGCATGGATGGGGGAAGCAGGTTTTAGGAAAGGGTCAATGAAACATTTCTAAAGTAGGTGGCCTGTTTAGAAGAATCAGTGTTAAAGCAGCTTAAGAAATACATAAATATGTGTATATATTATTATATTATATATAATTTTGTCTACTATATACATTATATAATACTATACTGTATATAATATATGATCAATTATAACATTTTATTATAGAAAATACATTTTATCATATATAATAATATATAATATGCATTCTATATATATATGTGTGTATAATGAAATCAATGTACCTTTTAGAGACTCATCCTGCTCTTAGTAAAGCTGTACAAAGAGGAAAAGAACCATATGAGAGATTTCCCTAAGAATCTTTTGTTGGATGCTGGGTCTTAAGAATTGGGAAGGAAACAGATCCTCTGTTCTGGTGAAGCACTAGGTCTCCAGACAAGACCTGTTGCTTAATAAAGGTTTCCTTTTTTGCTCCCTCCCTCCCTCTCTCCCTTCTCCCCCCCCTCCCCCCCCCCCCC